>NC_057798.1:12537697-12837697 GCF_018294505.1 Triticum aestivum
TGGAAAAACATTGCAAGGCAATTAGACATGAGGTTGAATCCAGGGTATTTTCTTTCTAATGAGAAGGACATCTCAAAATGTTGACCAAATTCAAACCGGGCGGATGGAAAGGCGGCGGATCGGAATTATCTTCTGGGCGAGGGGCGACACTGAGCAACGTTGAGGTATATCTGCATCGGTGCATGCTTATCAGCATCCCCAACCGTCCACCTGCTCTGCTTCTGCTGCCTTTAAATATTTGGCACCTCCTTCGATCCCTCCCATCTCACAACACAGTGCATAATTGTTGTCTGCTGCTTAGTTTGTCCCATACACAGGTGGAAGCTCTTATCTACCTGTGTATTAAGACTTATCAGGTCGACGACCAAGGTAAGTCCCTAAACCTATGTCTATGTCTATTCATCAGTGGCCTGTACTTTTCTTATATCCAAGTCACACTTTTTCTTAAGCTTCTCGATTAGCATCCACCCATCTTAATATCCTTGTACTCTTTATAACCTTCCTGCGAAAAAACAGATTTATGTATAACCTAACCTGTGCATACAAGAAAAACGAACTAATAAGTTCATTTGTTATGCACACCTTCAAAAAGTGCAATCTTACACTTTGTAGTGTGTAATGGGTGATTCAAATTTTCCAAACTTCCAAAAAAAACAAGAAATTAGAAAAAAAATACATCTATTTACTTATATTTATTTTTTGTATTATCAAATAAGACAAAATATAATAAATGTTAACCATAATTCAAGCTAAGCATTTCCCCATTGCCAATAAGAAAAACAAAAGAAGAAAGTTACTTTATGCCCCTATATATAGTGTGCAGTGACAAATTAAGTGTCCTAGTATACTAGAGATGTGATTAACATTGCTACTGATAGCATGGAATATTCTTTGTTTTATTCACGTCACAAAATGGCTTTTTTTTTGTTTACCCATGTTGAGAAATTGAAAAAAATGCATTGTGCTTCTTTCTTGGAGTTTTTGAGCTTTTTCTATGATTACTAGAGATGATAGATACATCTTCAGTGCTTTATTGGCACATCTAAGCTTTTAGTGCACACAACGTACAGTGACTGAAATATATAGCAGGTTACTGCACCGAGACCATGGCAGGCAGCTCACCGAAGGTTAGTGAGATCCGGTGTGCGCAGCGTGCGGAAGGCTCCGCGGCAATGCTGGCTATCGGAACAGCAAATCCGGCGAACAAGGTGTCCCAAGAAGAGTACCCTGACTATTATTTCCGCGTTACCAAGAGCGAGCACCTTACTGACCATAAAGACACATTCAAGATAATATGTAAGCACCCAAACATACTGAAATATCTAAGCAGACACGTATGATCTGACATGATTTATGTTGTTGGGTTTTTGGATCTCTAAAACTGATATCAGGTGGTCTAACGGGCACGGAGAATCGTTTCTTCTACCACACGGATGAACTGCTCAACTCCCACCCTGTCTTGCTGGACAACACGTCACCGTCCCGTGAGGCTCGGCATGATATCGTGGCCAAGGCTGCTCCAGAGCTTGCGGCAGCAGCAGCAAAGAAGGCCATCGCAAAGTGGGGCCGTCCGGCCAGTGACATCACCCACCTTATCGTCAGCACCAACTCTGACGCTGGCGCCCCAAGCGCTGACGTACGCTTGGTTTCACTCCTTGGCCTTCGCGCCGATGTCTGTCGTACCATGCTCCATCTTAACGGCTGCTTCGCCGGCTGCTCCGCCTTGCGCCTAGCCAAGGACCTTGCTGAGAATAACTGTGGGGCACGCGTCCTCGTAGCTTGCGTGGAGCTCGCCATTTCTGGCTTCTGCAGCCCCGGCGAAGGGGACTGCTTAGACACCCTCATCACTCATGCGTTGTTTGGTGATGGGGCAGGCGCGGTAATCGTCGGCGCCGACCCCATGCACCCCATCGAGAATCCTCTGTTTGAGATGGTGTCCGTCTCTCAGACCCTCGTGCCGAGCACTGAGAATGTGCTCACCCTGAACTTGGGGAGCAATGGCACTCATGGGAAAGTTTACACCAAACTGCCCACACTGGTAGCAGACACCATGGAACCTTGTCTTCTGGAAGCGTTTGGTCCACTTGAGATGGACTTCCAATGGAATGACCTCTTCTGGGCAGTGCACCCTGGCAGCCGTGGGATCTTGGACCAACTTGACAAGACACTCCAGTTGGAGCCCACGAAGCTAGCGGCGAGCAGAACTGTCGTACAGAAGTTTGGGAACATGTTTAGCGCCACCGTGATCTTCGTGCTTGATGAGCTACAGCGTCGAATGGAGGAGGAAGGAGAGCAAGCTGAGTGGGGGGCCATGGTGGGATTTGGACCAGGCTTCACTATCGAGACCATGGTGCTCCATGCAACCGGCGCTCTCAAGAAAAATTAGCGCTTCGTCGTTAAGCTATGTACGCAGCAGCGGAGAATAAGATTAAAGTCTGTGTGCCCAACTATTTTAATTGTTCTCATCCAAAAGTTATTTTGATTGGATCTGTAACCTATATGGTTACCAAATCAAATATCAACTACCTCCAATAATGTACGATGTTATGGTTTGTGCTGATTTTGACAGCCATTAATGAATCTATATTGCAAGACAGTGTAAAAGTATTGCTCACATGATTTATTTCTCCACTGCACTATGCATGCTAGTTCCTCCATCTGGGTTTGTAAAGTGGGCACAGATTTTTTGGTTTTTCAGTTTGACTAACAAAATGTGTGTACAACATCCGTTTAGTGTATAGATACACTCATTTCTGCAATAGTTAATTCCGGAGGGAGAGAGTATATTAGAAGCATCGTTTGACGTTGAATCAAGTAATGATATATTTTGATATATAACACACATTTTGCTAGTCAAATAGGTGAAGTAATAAACCGTGTCCACCTTCAAAACCCAGATAGAGATAGTAGTATTTACCCACACATTAATAAGTAAGCAAACTATATGCTCCTATGTTAAATCAGGTAAATGGAATCACAGTGTCTGAACCGAACTTTCATAATTTCACGTGGTAAGATATACCCAAATAACACAATGGCAACACAAATTGTGGAACAATTCAATCATGGAATTGTGAAAGTTCAGTTCAGACCATGTAATTCCATGTTCCTGGTTTAACATATATAGATTTCCGTACATTATCGAGTAGACGTTTACAATCCAGTTACCTAATGTAACAGCTTTTTACTGACAGTATTCCACACACGCCACTAAAAAAACTTGAACGTGCTACTTTGATAAAAAAAATGATATACTTGCTGGAGCTTCGCCCTCGGGATCGATCACATCAAATCACGACGGACACACACGCACCAAAACTTTTGGCAAAGACAAGTGTCGTGCCTCTTTCATCGCTTTACTGTTTTTTTCTCATAACTGGCAAGCAATGACCTGGCTAGCAAGCCCACTCCAAACCAGACCTAAACCAGTAAGTCATGGATACAGATAACCTACTGGATCGTGTCCTACACGCACAACTTCTAGCAACACAACTAGATAGCCAGGCACAAGTCCCAGCTGGACCCAACTTATTGATTTTTCTAATCTAATTACACGCACCGTTGATCACTATGCTAATGCTAATCCTAACCAGACATACCTTTGCCATACATCCAACGTACACGGTACATCCACTAACTCATCTATGTTTGGATTATTCCAACAATGATCCCCTAATCCAAACATCCGACTCTTCACTCAACGAGACACGCAGACGGCCATTTGTTCATCTTGTCACGTCGATTGCCTCCGGTGGTGCAACTTACCAGACCGTAAGTTCTCCCTTCTTGCGACGATGGCCACTACATCATCGTCGTCTTTTATTTTTTCGCCGAATGGCAATCACCCGTCGACTTGCTTGCGACAGCACCCTCATCGTCTTCTCATCATCGCTTTGCTGAATGACTATCGCCAGCTCGTCCATGTCGCTGCACCACCTAGGGACTGTATCGCCTGCCCCTCCTCATCGGTACACCAACGACTCCATCGCCCGCCCGGAGCTGCTAGTAGGGTCGCCATCCCGGGACAAGCACGGCTTCAATCCTCGAACCTTGCTATGATACCAATTGTTGAAACTTCGCCCTCAGGATCGATCACATCAAATCATACCTAAACCAGACCTCAAACCAGACCTAAACCAGTACGTCACGGACACGGCTAACCTAGTTGACCGTGTCCTACAGGTATAGCTTCTACCAACACAACTAGATAGCCAGGCACAAGTCCCAGCCGGACTCAACTCATTGTTTAACCAAAAATTACCACATTTCATGGAAACGTGCCCAGAAACTACCACTTTACAAATTTGTGCCAAAAACTACCACTTTTTCACTAACCTGCGGCAAAAATCTACCATGTTGGAGAACCGCCCGCTTCGCCCACTCTAAGCACGAATCTGACCGGTTGGGCCCACAAATCAGATGCCACCGTGGCCAACCGTGGACGGCCACGCGTTAATGGTCGTTAACGGCGTGTTTGTAGTCAGGATGCGGCTATCGGTCAGGTCAGTCAAGATCCGAGCCATCCATTCCCCTCTCACGGTACATCTCTCCCTCCTCGCTTAGCTCTCCCTCTCTCTGACCTGGGTGGTGGCCGCCATGGCGTCGATGATTCCGGATGGGGGCATAGGTGATATGGGCGACAGCGACGGCGACGGCGGCGGTGGTGGTACAAGTTTGGACGGTGTAGGCTCTTTCTCTGACGTCAATAACTGGTTGGGGAGCACTAGTTGTGCGACGCAGGCAGCCTTGCAGCAGCCGGTGGCACCGCTCGTCCAGTAATCACCGGCGCCTAGGTGTTCCGTGGGTTGCAGGTATGGAAATATCATATGTTTAACTGAACATGTTTTCTTTTGCCTGAAAGGCCTTTGGTTAGCTGCTTGAATCTGGCAAATTAGTAAGATGTGTTTGTTTCTGTTTATTGAACATGTGTAGTAAAATGTATTGCACTTGTGGTTGTGTTAATTTTTGTTCAATTCATGAGCACTTATTTATGCAGTTTGGCTGACCAGAAGTGGGACATATGGTTTCATTTCAATGGAAGAAACCCTGTGAAAAGGGGTATATATGAGGGAAATATTTCTTTTCTTACTCTGCAATCACTCATTGCTAGTGAAGGGCATGGGGAGAGTGATTACATGTACTATGTGAAGGAGGAGGAAATTGGATATGAAAGAGTAAAGTATTTAGGTTATGAAGCTAGTGTTCAGGAAATGTTGGAGGTTTATCATCATGTCACGTTTGTGAACATAAAAGTTGTGAAAGATGTTCAGCCTGCAAGTAGTACACATGCTAATGAGAATTACATGAACACTCAAGAGAGTTGCAATGTGAAAAAGGTAGTGGAACAATCTGAGCTTCAGAATCAGATAAATGATAGAAAGGCTCAGCTTGAGAGGAGCGGGATTCAAAGAGAGGCAGATTTGAACCACTTTGAAGGAGACACTGAAGTGTCTGAATTATGTTCTGATGATTTAGGTCATTCAGATGGGAGTGTTGAAGTTGTTCAAATGGAAATAGAGTGTTCCTCTGAAGAGGATAGATCATTGGAATTAACTGTTGTTGTGAAACATGTGAAGAATCCTGGTCCAGCTAGCAGATGTCACAATGAGGTAGAGCATAAACAAATTCAAGATTGGTTTCCTGAAGCGGATGAGTTTTGTTTTGCTGGTGATTTAGGCATTGGTGATGAGGAAGAAGAATATGAAGTTGAACTACCATACCTCCTGAAGAAGCCAAGTGTTCACAGAGAGAGCATGGATGTGAATTTTACATGTGTGCCTCCAGGATAGCTCATGAAAGAACTTTTTGCATTAAGAAGTGTAACATGGAGCACACTTGTCCAGCATCAGCAGAAAACACAAAGTTTACTACTAAGTGGCTTTCCAAAGCAAGTGAGCCTTCTCTTAGAGCAAGCTTCATATGCACCCAGAGGACTTTGTCCATGAATTTTTTTAAAGCCACTATATATTGAAGCATACAAAGACATTGTGTACCCTATCCCTGGTCCTGAATTCTGGCCTGACACCCATACCAAGGATATTGAGCCCCCAGTGTTCAAAGAAAAACCAGGCAAGAAACAGACAGCTAGGAGGAAGGGCCAATTTGAGGTGCCTGCACCACAGGACACAAGGAAGATGGGAACAATTACATGCAGCAATTGTGGTCTACAAGGCCATAGATATAAATACTTTGGGAAACCTCTGAAAACAAGTCTTGAGATGAGAAAGAACTTACACTAGGTGATTTCAAAGTTTGCATTCTTTGTATCATTATTTTTTGGTGTGGTCTAATTACTAACTGTTTTAATTTGGGCATGTAGGAGAATAGACAAATTTTCATGGGTTCCTCAAGTGCTACACATCCACCTCCACGGAACTCACCCCCACTACCACCACATCAACACCAAACTTCAAACATCCCAGCCTCATCTGCTCCACCACTTCCTCCTAAAGCAAAGAAGAACAGAAAAATAGCAGTGGTAGCCAAGTCTTCACCTGCACCTCCAAGAGGTTCAACATCAACAGTTTCAAGAGGACCAGCCAAGTCTTCACCAGCACCTCCAAATGTAGCAAGGGGATTCAATGCACCTAGAACATCCAATGGAGCAGCTGAGATATTCATAGGTAAGAGGAAGAGGAAACCTACTACCAAGTTTGAAGCCTATTTCACTGCAAGTGAAACCCATTGAAACTGTGTTATGCTACTTGAATGTTGAATGTATGCTACAAAGTTTGTGTTCTGCTACTTGAATGGTTAAATTGTGCTAGTGAACTTGAATGTTGAATGTATGCTACTGAATTTGTGTTGTGCTACTTGGACGTTTGAATTTGTTTGTGCTACTTAGCATTTCTACAGTGAAGAAATGTTCATATGAATCAGTAGTTACAGTCAACATAACTTGTAAAATCTTAAAAAGCAAATAAAAATGATTTCAAAAACTAGAAAAAAAAATAAAAAACAAAAATAGTTTGGCCTAGGGCTCGAACCCAGGACCAGTGGGTTGTAACCATACGTGCAATGCCAATGGGATAGTGGGTTACAAAAGCATAAACCCGAGTAAGGGGGTTGTTGCGTATGGGATAAAGGGGACTTGATATGTTAATGCTATGGTTGGGTTTTACCTTAATGATCTTTAGTAGTTGCGGATGCTTGCTAGAGTTCCAATCATAAGTGCATATGATCCAAGAAGAGAAAGTATGTTAGCTTATGCCTCTCCCTCATATGAAATTGCAATAGTGATTACCGGTCTTGTTAACAATCGCCTAGGATAATTCCGCACACCGACCCATCATTATTCCACACTCGCTATTTATAATATTTAGTAATATATTCTAACTTTATGACAATAGCACCTACTTTTATATTTTAGCACTCCGATGTTATGCAAAGTTATCCTCTTCATACCCACAACGTAGTTTTATTTCTCGTTTCTAGTTGGAAGCAATCGTTCGGTGTAACTAGAGTCGTATCAATGGCAGATAGGACTTGATAGAATATTGATCTTACCTTTAGCTCCTCTTGGGTTCGACACTCCATAATTATCACTTCCACCTTTGGGAATTTCTACGACGATTCCTTGCACTTGGGGATAATCAAGCTCTTTTCTGGCGCCGTTGCCGGGGTTCCATAGCGCGGGGTTGATATTCTCGTGTGTGCTTGTTTGCTTTCTTCACTAAGTAGTTTTTGTTATCCCTTTTTGTTTTGCTTAGTTGTGGGTGAAACATACAAAAAATTAAAAAAGGAAAATACAAAAAAATTACTTGCCTCTTATGCCTAAAAAGTTTTTTCAAAAAGAGAAGTGATTGGAAAGTTATGCATTGGAGAAGTGAGGGTCGACCTTGAACACTTGTGTTCATGCTCATGTAAACAATGTAGAATTTTTCATGGAAGTTTCTCTGAACATAATTATCCCCTTGTATATATCCATTGTATTATAAAAATAATGTGCCAAGCTTTGGTTATAGGATGATTAGATTGCTTGTTTACTATGTGCAGTGCAAAAATAGAAACTTTGGCTGTAGCGCATGAATTTTCATTTTTACTGGAAAGTCAGACGGGTCTGAAACTTTTTGCACGGTACTTATATACAATTTGTTTAAATTTTCATTTTTTTTTTAATTTTTGGAGATACAGAAGTATACGAAATTTCCAGATTACTACAGACTGTCCTGTTTTTGACAGATTCTATTTTCTATGTGTTGTTCGCTTATTTTGATAAATCTATGGGTAGTATTGGGGGGTATGAACCATGGTGAAGTTGGAATACATTAGATATAATGCTAATATGAAATCGTAATGATTTTATAACAGTACCTAAAGGTAGTGATTTTCTTTATTATACTAATGGATCTCACAAAGTTTTTGTTAAGTTTTGTGTGGATGAAGTGTTCGAAGAACGAGGAGTTAACGATGTGAGGAGAATAAAGAGAGGCAAGAGTTCAAGGTTGGGGATGCCCAAGGCACCCAAAGTAAATATTTCAAGGATACTTAAGCATCTAAGCTTGGGGATGCCTCGGTTGGCATCCCATCTTTCTTCTTCAACAATTATCGGTATACCTCGGTTTTTGTTTTGTTCACATGATTTGTGTCCTTTGTGTTTTTCTTTTTCTTTAAGAACCATGCTAGTATGAGATAGCCCTTAATTGATTTATAGAATGCTTCATGTGCTTCACTTATATCTTTTGAGCATGACCTTATAGAATGCTCTTTGTGCTTCACTTAAATCTTTTGAGTATGGTTTTATACAATGCTTCATGTGCTTCACTTATATATTTTGATCTTGGATATTGGTTAGTCTATATTAATTGTAGAATGCTCCATGAACTTCACTTATATCTTTTGGAGTATGAATAATACTATCATTGAAAGTGGGTTTGGAAGATTGTCAAATTTAGGAAGTAATGATCCCACTATTTTGGAGGGTGTTGAATCTTAGTGTTATATGTATGAAAGTGGATATGGAGAGGTCTTGACTTTACTTAGTAACAATTCCACTATTTCGGAAGAGGTTCCAATTGATTATGAAAACAAAGTTGCTATCTATGATGATTATTGTGATGACATGTATGCTATAAAGAATAATGTTAACCCTGAAACTTGTCATCATGATTTTAATTTTCAATTGGAGTATGCCTCACATGATAGTTATTTTGTTGAGTTTGCTCCCACTATTCTGAATGAGAAGAATTTTGCTTATGTGGAGAATAGTAAAATTTCTATGCTTATAGATTGATACGTCTTCAACGTATCTATAATTTTTGATTGCTCCATGCTACTTTATCTACTGTTTTGGACTATATTGGGCTTTATTTTCCACTTTTATATTATTTTTGGGACTAACCTATTAACCGGAGGCCCAGCACTGAATTGCTGTTTTTTTGCCTATTTCAGTGTTTCGAAGAAATGGAATATCAAACGGAGTCCAAACGGAATGAAACCTTCGGGAACGTGATTTTCTCACCGAACGTGATCCAGGAGACTTGGACCCTACTCCAAGAAGTAGAAGAGTCAGTCACAAGGGTGGGGGGGCGCCCCCCCTAGGGCGCGCCCCCCTGCCTCGTGGCCCCCCTGTTGCTCCACCGACATACTCCTTCCTCCTATATATACCTACGTATCCCCAAACAATCAGAACGGGAGCCAAAAACCTAATTCCACCACCGCAACCTTTTCTATCCACGAGATCCCATCTTGGGGCCTGTTCCAGAGCTTCGCCGGAGGGGGCATCCACCACGGAGGGCTTCTACATCAACACCATAGCCCCTCCGATGAAGTGTGCGTAGTTTACTTCAGACCTTCGGGTCCATAGCTAGTAGCTAGATGGCTTCTTCTCTCTTTTTGGATCTCAATACAATGTTCTCCCTCTCTCTCGTGGAGATCTATTCGATGTAATCTTCTTTTTGCGGTGTGTTTGTTGAGAACGATGAATTGTGGGTTTATGATCCAGCTTATCTATGAACAATATTTGAATCTTCTCTGAATTCTTTTATGTATGATTGAGTTATCTTTGCAGTTCTCTTCGAATTATCCTTTTGGTTTGGCCAACTAGATTGGTAGTTCTTGCAATGGGAGAAGTGCTTAGCTTTGGGTTTAATCTTGCGGTGTCCTTTTCCAGTGACAGAAGGGGCAGCAAGGCACGTATTGTATTGTTGCCATCGAGGATAACAAGATGGGGTTTTTATCATATTGCATGAATTTATCCCTCTACATCATGTCATATTTCTTAAGGCGTTACTCTGTTTTTAACTTAATACTCTAGATGCATGCTGGATAGCGGTCGATGAGTGGAGTAATACTAGTAGCTGCATAATCGTTTCGATCTACTTGTCTCGGACGTGATGCCTATATACATGATCATACCTAGATATACTCATAACTATGCTCAATTTTGTCAATTGCTCAACAGTAATTTGTTCACCCACCGTAGAAAATCTATGCTCTTGAGAGAAGCCACTAGTGAAACCTATGGCCCCCGGGTCTATTCTCGTCATATCAATCTCCATTACTTTATTACTTGCTTTGTTTTCACTTTGCCTTTTCCTTTTTACTTTGCATCTCTATACCAAAAATACCAAAAATATTATTTATCATCTCTATCAGATCTCACTCTCGTAAGTGACCGTGAAGGGATTGACAACCCCTAATCGCATTGGTTGCGAGGAGCTATTGTTTTGTGTAGGTATGAGGGACTTGTGCATGGTCTCCTACTGGATTGATACCTTGGTTCTCAAAAACTGAGGGAAATACTTACGCTACTTTGCTGCATCATCCTCTCCTCTTCGGGGAAATCCAACGCAGTGCTCAAGAGGTAGCAAGAAGAATTTCTGGCGCCGTTGCCGGGGAGGCTCACGCAAGCAAGTCATCCATACCAAGTACTCATCACAATCCCTATCTCTCGCATTACATTATTTGCCATTTGCCTCTCGTTTTCCTCTCCCCCACTTCACCCTTGCCATTTTATTCGCCCTCTCTTTCCCAATCTCCTCCTCTCTTTCCCGTTTGCCTTTTTCCGTTGCCTTTCTGTTTGCTCATGTGTTAGTTTGCTTGCTTGTCGTTATGTCTAAAATTGGGGAAATTATTGCCGACATGGGCGATAATAATATCATGGAAAGTTCTGAAGCTCCTGCTGAAGAATCCCCTACCTATCATACAAAAAGATTTCGAATCGGTAGTGGTAATATTACTGGAAAAGGAGTTATTCAAGATTTCCTTACTTGTGCCGGTGCTTTGCCCTCTATGGGCAGTTCTATTCTTCATAGAACTAGTAGTCTTGCGGACGCCATTGCCATGCTTATCGTTGAACTTGAAAGGCAATTTATGCATATGCACCCTTCTATACAAAGGATTTTCCTAGAATTTTCTAGTATCGAACACTCCTCTGTTAAGCGTGCCGCTACTATCTTTTTGGCTCATGAATTCAGATTTATAATAAAAGAGGCCAAAGAAATCTTTGTGCATTATAGGGTGGACGCCGGCCGTCCTCCCATAGAATCTATCCTCTTTGATCAAGAAGAAATTATTTGTTTTCAATCTCTTGACTATGTTGCCTTCAGTGAAAACCTTAGAAAAATGGTGTCAACCAACATTCTAATTGATAGAATCTCTGAACCTAATGATGATTTGGCTATTCGAAATAATGAGTTAGGATACTCTCTTGAGTATAGACTCACAAGGTTCTGTCAAAAGAACGCTTATAATGATGAATTGGTTGTGCATTATGAAGGGCCAAAAGAGGAACCTATACCTCCTAAAATTGATCTTGGGGATTTTTGCCCCATTAAATTTAGCCCTTTTGATTACTTTTGTTTGCCTCAAAGAAAACTTGTTGCCGAACATAGAGAACATGAAATGAGTTTCACCGATCTATCTTATTACTACGGCACTTCCTAGATCTATCCTTGCTTTTATGCCTAGCTAGGGGCGTTAAACGATAGCGCTTGTTGGGAGGCAACCCAATTTTATTTGTGTTTTTTGTTTTTGCTTCTGTTTAGGAATAAATAATCCATCTAGATTCTGTTTGGATGTTGTTTTATCTTTTCATTAGTGTTTGTGCCAAGTAGAACCTATAGGATAACCTACGATGATAGTTGATTTGATTCTGCTGAAAAACAGAAACTTTGCGCACACGAATATAATTTTGTTAAATCACAGGAATGTGATTTTGCGTTGATTCTTTTTGCTTCTGTTCAATAAACAAATTTCCAGGACTTCCTATTTTGATAGGATTTTTAGAGTTCCAGAAGTTTTCGTTAGTTACAGATTGCTACAGACTGTTCTGTTTTTGACAGATTCTGTTTTACGTGTGTTGTTTGCTTATTTTGATGAATCTATGGCTAGTAAAATAGTTTATAATCCATAGAGAAGTTGGAATAAAGTAGGTTTAACATCAATTTAAATAAAGAATGATTTAATTACAGTACCTTGAAGTAGTCTTTTGTTTTCTTTCTCTAACGGAGCTCACGAGATTTCTATTGAGTTTTGTGTTGTGAAGTTTTCAAGTTTTGGGTGAATTCTTTTGATGGATTATGGAACAAGGAGTGGCAAGAGCCTAAGCTTGGGGATGCCCCATGGCACCCCCAATACAATCCAAGGACACCAAAAAGTCAAAGCTTTGGGATGCCCCGGAAGGCATCCCCTCTTTCGCCCACGTCCATCGGTAATTTACTTGGAGCTATATCTTTATTCACCACATGATATGTGTTTTGCTTGGAGCGTTTTGTATTATTTGCGTCTTTGCTTGTTAGTTTACCACAATCATCCTTGCTGTACACACCTTTTGAGAGAGCCATACATGAATTGGAATTTGTTAGAATACTCTATGTGCTTCACTTATATCTTTTGAGCTTGATAGTTTTGCTCATAGTGCTTCACTTATATCTTTTGAGCGTGATAATTTTTGCTCTAGTACTTCACTTAGATCTTTTAGAGCACGGTGGTGGATTTATTTTAAAGAAACTATTGATCTCTCATGCTTCACTTAGATTATTTTGAGAGTCGTTAATAGCATGGTAATTTGCTTAATGTTAATATACTTGGTATTCAAGATATGTGAAACTTTCTTTTAGGTGAATTGAATACTAAGATAAGTTTGATGCTTGATAATTGTTTTGAGATATGGAGGTGATAATATCAAAGTTGTGCTAGTTGGGTGATTATGAATTCAAAGAATGCATGTGTTGAAGTTTGCAAGTCCCGTAGCATGCACGTATGGTTAAAGTTGTGTAACAAATTTGAAACATGAAGTGTACCTGGCTTGTGCATCCTTATAAGTGGCGGACGGGGACGAGCGATGGTCTTTTCGTACCAATCTATCCCCCTAGGAGCATGCACGTAGTACTTGATTTTTGATGACTTCTAAATTTTTGCAATAAGTATATGAGTTCTTTTGACTAATATTGAGTCCATGGATTATACGCACTCTCACCTTTCCGCCTTTGCTAGCCTCTTCGGTACCATGCATTGCCCTTTCTCACCTTGAGAGTTGGTGCAAACTTCGCCGGTGCATCCAAACCCCGTGATACGATACGCTCCAACACACATAAACCTCCTTATATCTTCATCAAAATAGCCACCATACCTACCTATCATGGCATTTCCATAGCCATTCCGATATATATTGCCATGCAATTTCCATCATCATCATCATGACATACATTACTTTTGTCATATTGCCATTGCATGATCATATAGTTGACATCGTATTTGTGGCAAAGCCACCATGCATTAGTTTTCATACATGTCACTCTTGATTCATTGCACCATCCCGGTACACCGCCGGAGGCATTCATATAGAGTCATATCTTGTTCTAAGTTTCGAGTTGTAATCCTTATGTTGTAATCAATAGAAGTGTGATGATCATCATTATTAGAGCATTGCCCAAAAAGAAAAAAGAAAAAAAAGGAAGAAAGGCCAAAAGAAAAAAAGGCCCAAAAAAGAAAAAAAGAGGGCAATGCTACTATCTCTTTTTCCACACTTGTGCTTCAAAGTAGCACCTTGTTCCTCATGTAGTGAGTCTCATATATTGTGCTTAAAAGTAGCACCTTGTTCTTCATGTAGTGAGTCTCATAAAGTTGTCTTTTTATACTAGTGGGAATTTTTCATTATAGAACTTGGCTTGTATATTCCTACAATGGGCTTCCTGAAATGCCCTAGGTCTTCATGAGCAAGCGAGTTGGATGCACACCCACTAGTTTTCTTTTGTTGAGCATTCATAGCTCTAGTGCATCCGTTGCATGGCAATCCCTACTCCTCATGTTGACATCAATTAATGGGCATCTCCATAGCCCGTTGATTATCCTCGTCAATGTGAGACTTTCTCCTTTTTTGTCTTCTCCACACAATCCCCATCATCATATTCTATTCCACCCATAGTGCTATATCCATGGCTCACGCTCAGGTATTGCGTGTAGGTTGAAAAAGTTTGAGATTATTTAAGTATGAAACAATTGCTTGGCTTGTCATCGGGGGTATAGAAGTTGGGAACATCTTTGTGTGACGAAAATGAAGCATAGCCTAACTATATGATTTTGTAGGGATGAACTTTCTTTTGCCATGTTATTTTGAGAAGACGTGATTACTTTGATTAGTATGCTTGAAGTATTATTATTTCTTATGTCAATATGAACTTTTGTCTTGAATCTTTCGGATCTGAATGTTCATGCCACAATTAAGAAGATTTACATTGAAATTATGCCAAAGTATCATTCCGCATCAAAAATTCTCTTTTTATCATTTACCTACTCGAGGACGAGCAGGAATTAAGCTTGGGGATGCCTGATACGTCTCCAACGTATCTATAATTTTTGATTGCTCCATGCTACTTTATCTACTGTTTTGGACTATATTGGGCTTTATTTTCCACTTTTATATTATTTTTGGGACTAACCTATTAACCGGAGGACCAGCCCAAAATTGCTGTTTGTTTTGCCTATTTCAGTGTTTCGAAGAAACGGAATATCAAACGGAGTCCAAATGGAATGAAACCTTCGGGAACGTGATTTTCTCACCGAACGTGATCTAGGAGACTTGGACCCTACTCCAAGAAGCAGAAGAGTCGGTCACGAGGGTGGGGGCGCACCCCACCCTAGAGCGCGCCCCCCTGCCTCGTGGCCCCCCTGTTGCTCCACCGACGTACTCCTTCCTCCTATATATACCTACGTATCCCCAAACGATCAGAACGGGAGCCAAAAACCTAATTCCACCGCTGCAACCTTCTATATCACGAGATCCCATCTTGGGGCCTGTTCCGGAGCTCCACCGGAGGGGGCATCCACCATGGAGGGCTTCTACATCAACACCATAGCCCCTCCGATGAAGTGTGAGTAGTTTACTTCAGACCTTCGGGTCCATAGCTAGTGGCTAGCTGGCTTCTTCTCTCTTTTTGGATCTTAATACAATGTTCTCCCCCTCTCTCGTGGAGATCTATTTGATGTAATCTTCTTTTTGCTGTGTGTTTGTTGAGATCAATGAATTGTCGGTTTATGATCCAGCTTATCTATGAACAATATTTGAATCTTCTCTGAATTCTTTTATGTATGATTGAGTTATCTTTGCAAGTCTCTTCGAATTATCCTTTTGGTTTGGCCAACTAGATTGGTAGTTCTTGCAATGGGAGAAGTGCTTAGCTTTGGGTTCTATCTTGCGGTGTCCTTTCCCAGTGACAGAAGGGGCTTCAAGGCACGTATTGTATTGTTGCCATCGAGGATAACAAGATGGGGTTTTTATCATATTGCATGAATTTATCCCTCTACATCATGTCATTTTTCTTAAGGCGTTACTCTGTTTTTAACTTAATAATCTAGATGCATGCTGGATAGCGGTCGATGAGTGGAGTAATAGTAGTAGATGCAGAATCGTTTCGATCTACTTGTCTCGGATGTGATGCCTATATACATGATCATACCTACATATACTCATAACTATGCTCAATTTTGTCAATTGCTCAACAGTAATTTGTTCACCCACCGTAGAAAATATGTGCTCTTGAGAGAAGCCACTAGTGAAACCTATGGCCCCCGGGTCTATTCTCATCATATCAATCTCCATTACTTTATTACTTGCTTTGTTTTTACTTTGCCTTTTACTTTTTACTTTGCATCTCTATACCAAAAATACAAAAAATATTATTTATCATCTCTATCAGATCTCACTCTCGTAAGTGACCGTGAAGGGATTGACAACCCTAATCGCGTTGGTTGCGAGGAGCTATCGTTTTGTGTAGGTACGAGGGACTTGTGCGTGGTCTCCTACTGGATTGATACCTTGGTTCTCAAAAACTGAGGGAAATACTTACGCTACTAGGCTGCATCATCCTCTCCTCTTCGGGGAAATCCAACGCAGTGCTCAAAAGGTAGTATAGATCATGAAAAGAATGCTTTATGTGGTGGTTATATTGTTAAAATTAATTCATGATGCTACAATTATTATGAGGGAGGAATATATGCTTGTTGGAATTGCAATAATATCAAGTTTTCCCTCTATGTGCTTAAAGTTTTGAAGTTATGCTTATTTTTCCTTCCTATGCTAGTTGATTCTTTTTCCCATAAATTGTGTGCTCACAAAATCCCTAGGCATAGGAAGTGGGTTAGACTTAAATGTGCTAGCCATATTCTTCATGATGCTCTCTTTATGTTTCAATTCTTATCTTTTATGTGAGCATCATTGAAATCATCATACCTAGCTAAAAGGCATTAAAGAAAAGTGATTGTTGGGAGACAAAACAATATTTATCCTTACTGTTTTTGTGTGTTAACATGATTAAGCTACTGTAGTAATCATTTTTTATAGGTTTTGTTTCAATAAAGTGCCAAGTAAGACCTTTGGGATAGCTTATGGTGATAGTTGTGTTGATCCTGCTGAAAATCAGAAACTTTTGCACCCAGTAAATTAGTTTTTATAATTCACAGAAACACGATTTTGATATGATTCCTTTTGCAATGGATTGGTACACCAATTTCTCAGGTTTTCCTAATTTGTATTGATTTTTGGAGTAGCATAAGTATGCTTCCTGTTCAGATCATTACAGACTGTTCTGTTTCTGGCAGATTCGGTTTTCAATGCATAGTTTGCTTGTTTTCTAGTTTCTATGGCTTATATTGATCAATATAAATTGTGGAAATGATATGGTACAGTAGGAATTGTGTGAGAACAATTATGAATCTTGTCTTTGACAGTACCAAAGTGAATGATTTACTCTTTATCATACTAACCTATCTCACGAAGTTCCGTTATGTTTTGTGCGATTGAAGTTTTCAAGTTTTGAGTGAGATATCGATATGGGGAGAATGAGTGGAAAAGACCCTAAGATTGGGGATGCCCAAGGCACCCCAAGGTAATATTCAAGGAAGACTCAAGCGTCTAAGCTTGGGGATGCCTCGGAAGGCATCCCCTCTTTCGTCTTCAAAACCATCGGTATACCTTACTCGGAACTATATTTTTATTTGTCACATGATATGTGTTTTGCTTGGAGAGTATTTTCATTTTTACTTGCTGTTTGAATAAAATCATTGGATCTGAAATCTTTAATGAAAGAGAGAGTCCTCCCATGGCTAATTAATTATTTGACCACTTAGTGTTCTTCACTTATATCCTTTTGGAGTAGTTTGTCATTTACTCACGTACTTCACGTGTATCCTATGAGTAAATGGTTGAATGAATTGAATATCATAAATCTGAATTTATATATGTTTCATATGCTTATAACAGGGGGAGTAGTGACTTCACACATAATAAGTATAGGTGATAAATTATTGAAAGTTAGCAGACGCAGTATTGGTCACTTGAACAATTCATGAAAGAATATTGAAGGAAGAGAGATTTCACATATAAATATACTATCTTGGACATCTTTTGTAATTGTGAGAACTCATTAAAATATGACATGCTAAAAATTTGATGTTGGACAAGGAAGACAACTTAATGGGTTATGTTTTCCTATATCCTAATAGACGTTATATTGTCTTGGATCATCCAACATGTTGAGCTTGTCTTTCCCTCTCATGCTAACCAAATTCTTTGCACCAAGTAGAAATACTACTTGTGCTTCCAAACATCCCTTAAACCTAGTTTTGCCATGAGAGTCCACCATACCTACCTATGGATTGACTAAGATCCTTCAAGTAACTTGTCATCGGTGCAAGCCATAGAAATTGCTCCTTAAATACGTATGATCTATTAGTGCAAAGAAAATAAGCTTTATACGAACTTGCGATATGGAAGAAATAAAAGCAACGGAATAAAGGTCCTTATCACAAGCGGCAATATAAGGTGATGTTCTTTTGCATTAAGATTTTGTGCATCCAACCATAAAAGCGCATGACAACCTCTGCTTCCCTCTACGAAGGGCCTATCTTTTACTTTTACCCTCTACCCTTATACAAGAGTCATGGTGATTTCCACCTTTCCTTTTTACACTTTTTCCTTTGGCAAGCACTTTGTGTTGGAGCGACCCGGATATATATATATATATATATATATATATATATATATATATATATATATATCCACTTGGATGTAGGTTTCATAAAGTATTATTGTTGACATTACCCTTGAGGTAAAAGGTTCGGAGGCGAAACTATAAGCCCCTATCTTTCTCTGTAATCCGATTAAAACCCATAAATATCACATGAGGGTTAGCAATTGTGAAAGATTAAATGATAGTTGAGTATGTGGAGTTTGTTGAATCAAAGCTCTTACATAGACCCTTCCTAAAAATAAGATGAATTGCAATTTTTTGATGACTAAGAGCATGGTTTGTTAGTTTTCAAGATAGTTTATGATCTATACTTTAACATGTCAATGGCTTGTCACTTGATCATGAGAAGTTTTATGAGTTCAGCTATTGTTATGATATATAATGATGCTAGAAAAAGTGGTTGAAACTATCATTGATCAAACATATGCACTTGCAAGCATTCACACTTCATAAATTATTTCTTTTTATCATTTACCTACTCGGGGACGAGCAGGAATTAAGCTTGGGGATGCTGATACGTCTCCAACGTATCTATAATTTATGAAGTATTCATGCCATGTTTATAATATTTTTACATGATTTTGGTATGATTTGATTAGAACTAACCCGGACTGACACTGTTTTCAGCAGAACTACCGTGGTGTTGTTTTTGTGCAGAAATAGAAGTCCTCCGAATGTGCTGGAAATCAACAGAGAATATTTTTGGAAAATATAAAAATACTGGAACAAAAATCTACCGGAGGGAGTCCCGAGGGCACCACAAGGGTGGAGGGCGCCACCCCCCCCAGGGCGCACCCCCCTGCCTCGTGGACTCCCTATGGCCCCCTTGACGTGAAACCAACGCCAACCCCTCCTATAAATCCAGAAAACCCTAGAACAGAAGGGAGATTGGAAGTTCCGACGCCGCAAGCCTCTATAGCCATGAGAAATCAATCTAGGCCCTCTCTGGCACCCTGTCGGAGGGGGACATCATCACCGGAGGCCATGGGGGAGGATCTCGGAGGGACCATCATCGCCATGGAGGCCAAGGACCAGAGGGAGAACCTCTCCCCATCTAGGGGGCATGGAGGAGGAAGCACAAGGGGGAGAACCTCTCCTCCTCTCTCTCGGTGGCGCCAGAGTGCCATCGGGAGGGGAATCATCACCGCGGTGATCATCTTCATCATCATCACCATCCTCATCTCTTTTACACGGTCCACTCTCCCGCACCCTGCTGTAATCCCTGCTTGAACATGGTGCTTTATGCCACATATTATGATCCAATGATGTGTTGTCATCCTATGATGTTTTTTGAGTATATATCCTTTGTCTTTGGGTTGATTGATGATCTAGATTGGTATGAGTTGTATGTTTTATTTTGGTGTTGTCCTATTGTGCCCTCTGAGTCGTGGAAGCGTGAGGGATTCGCTTATAGTGGGTTGCTTGAGTGACAGAAGCATAAACCCGAGTAAGGGGGTTGTTGCGTATGGGATAAAGGGGACTTGATATGTTAATGTTGTGGTTGGGTTTTACCTTAATGATCTTTAGTAGTTGCGGATGCTTGCTAGAGTTCCAATCATAAGTGCATATTGAAAGGATCGATATGGTTGACTAGAGGGGGGGTGAATAGGCAACTAACAATTTTAACCTTTTCTTTACCAATTTAAACTTTTCAACAAAATAGGTTGTCTAGATATGCAACTATGTGAGCAACCTATATGATGCAATAACAACTAGCACATAAGCAAGCAAGGGATACAACACAAGTAGGCTTGCAAAAGTAAAGGCATGAAATAACCAAGAGTGGAGCCGGTGGAGACGAGGATGTGTTACCGAAGTTCCTTCCTTTTAAGGGGAAGTACGTCTCCGTTAGAGCGGTGTGGAGGCACAATGCTCCCCAAGAAGCCACTAGGGCCACCGTATTCTCCTCACGCCCTCACACAATGCGAGATGTCATGATTCCACTATTGGTGCCCTTGGAGGCGGCGACCGAACCTTTACAAGCATGGTTGGGGCAATCTCCACAACAATTGGAGGCTCCCAACAACACCACGAAGCTTCACCACAATGAAGTATGGCTTCGAGGTGACCTCAACCTTCTAGGGTGCTCAAACACCCAAGAGTAACAAGATCCGCTAGGGATAAGTGGGGGGAATCGAATATCTCTTGGTGGAAGTGTAGATCGGGCCCTTGTCGCCCAATCCCGAGCAAATCAACAAGTTTGATTGGCTAGGGAGAGAGATCGGGTGAAAATGGAGCTTGGAGCATCAATGGAGTTTAGGGTTAGAAGAGGTGAGTCTTCTTGGAGAAGAAGACCCCCCTTTTATAGTGGGGAACAATTCCAACCATTGCCCACCACTCAGCTCGCGACCCACGGAACTACCGCTCCACAGGCGCGGTACTACCGCACTAGCGTGCGGTACTACCGTGGTGGACCGCGGTACTACCGTGAGCACGGCAAAGACCTGACCATGCAAAAAGGAGCACGGACAGGGTGCGGTAGATCCACAGGAGCGGTACTACCGCGGCCCCATGCGGTACTTCCGCAAGGCAGACACGGGCCAGGCCTGATAGGCACAGATGTAAAAAAAATTACATCCGTGACTACCTCCGCTGAGAAAATGTCGTGCACAAATCCGACACAGAACTACCGCGACCGAGGTTGTGGTACTACCGTGGAGGGTGTGGATGTAAAAATTACATCCGCCCCTACCTCCGCTCCTGCTCCGGAACCTGGCCTAGTGCCATGGTACTACCGCGCCATAGCATGGTGCTACCTCGTGGAGCGCGGATGTAAAAAATTACATCCGCGCCTACCACCCTAGAGAGCGGTGCCAGACCATAGCTCGCGGTACTACCGCTCGGACGAGCGGTACTACCGTGGGAGCCTATGGTACTACCGTGCCGGAGCCCGGTACTACCGCTGGCTCCTGCGGTAGTACCGCTCAAAAGAGCAGTACTACCGCTAGCCTGAGAAGAGCAAGACCGAGGCCTTCATTTCACAGAGACACGGTGAGACGAATGAACACTCCAGGGAGCTCAAGGAAAGGCGGTGCAAAAGGGAATGTGTACGTGAGATTCCACCCAAACCTTTCCAAAGCGGTCCCCCTCTTAATAGTACGGCTCTCCTACGACTCAACTCCACCGAACCGAACCGTAGACAAACGCCGTCTTCATTAATCTTCGAGGGGCATCAAATCGTCTTGTGTTTAGTCGTGATGAATCTGAAAAGCTCAATACACACGATTAGTCTGCAAAGGCATTGTCATCAATCACCAAAACTACTTAGGGGCAAAAGTGCCCTTACAATCTCCCCCTTTTTGGTGGATTGATGACAATACGGGATTTGCACACAGGAGATGAATATAGCACAAGCAAACCCCACATCTCTAAAATATAGAGGAGCTCCCCCTAGATTCGTGATAAAGAGTAAGGTGCTTTGGACTGCACGGCACGAATACTAGGATCACCACTCCCCCTATATTTTAGAAACAAGGCATATCTTGCAATGGAAAGGCTGACACTAAGCAAGATAGTAGACATGAGCATAACATGAATAGCATGATAAAGCAAGGTACGGTAGAGTGCATATGTCTTACACCATATGATAAACATAGTCTCACAAGCACAACCAACTCAAAGCAAGCAAGTTCAACGACGGAAAGCAAGGCAAACGATGAAACACACGACACTCACGCAAATCCTACACTCTCTCCCCCTTTGGCATCGAGACACCAAAAAGGCAGAGAGGTCACCTACAACAACGGTGGTGGCTCCAGCAGAAAAGGATTCCTCGTCTTCAGACTCTGCAGTAGGAACGGACTCCTCCTCTGAATCGGTCCACTTGTAGCCCTGCTTCTGCATCCAGGCAGTCTCTGGGGTGATGTGCTTCTCAGAACCGCTGGCCACATCCTCCCCGCAAGCCCTCAAGATACTGATGTCACAACGGTGACTCTCCTTCTGAGCAACATGGGCCTTGTACTGACCCCAAACCTGCATGCAGAACAGCCTCTTCATCTTGTTCTTCAGCTTCTGTGACCAAGAGGGCTCATCAGAGGGAGGCAAGAAAGCAGAACGGTCAGCAGCAGCTTCATCCCTCTCAAGTTCCTCCTCATCCACAGCCTGCCTGGTAGCCTCAGTAGAAGTGGTGGTGTTAGCCCAATGAGGCTTTATGCTGAGCCTGACGGACTCATGACGAATCCACCCTGGAGCTTCAAACTCATCCTGGGGAAACAGCTTCTCTCAAGTCATGGAGATCAAGTGGAACAGGTAAGGCCCGTAGATGGGGACCTTACGGTTGAACACGGCGAACTGAAGCTCACACCACATGATATGTGAGACATCAAGTGGTTGAGTCTGAGCCTTACGGGCCTCCTCACAGATAAGCATCATGTCAACGAGGTAAGCATGTACCTGGCCCATGTCCCCAATGCGTGGGAAGAGGGTGTGCCGAAAGAGCCGATGCATGATGTCAAGGAAGGGATTAAGCACCCACACAGTCTTCTTGTTGGAAAGAGACTTCGGAAGAAGGAATGGCATGAGCTTGTTCTTGTTGGCAGAGTCAGAGTTGGCATGAGGGCGAACTCCAACTGGCGTGTCGAGCCCTTCATCTGGAACGTTAAGCAACTCCATGAACTCCTTCCAAGTAGCAGACAGACGGCGACCATTAGTCATCCAAGTCATGGTCCTTGCAACATAGTGATTGTCCTACCTCATGTGATGCATGTCAATGTAGTGAACGTCAACATAGTGATCCTGCTTGGCCTTGATCACATCCATGTATATCAGATTCTGCTTCTTGTTCCAGAAAAGTTCATTGCCTCGCGTGCTGCCCCGGGGATTCACATAGGGATTGAGCTTTCTTCGAATGACAAACTCGGCCTGGGGCATCACATCCATGCCCATGACGGGCTCCTTCTGTTTGTTGGCGAAGGTCTTGGTCTAGCATTGGGGAGCAGCAGAGGACCCCTCAGGAACATCATCTAGGTTGCGCAGATGCTTTGACCCTGTGTCTCGGCTGGGATTCGAGCGATGAGCAAAACCGGAGCCACCACCTAGACACAAAGACAGAAAGACACGCACGGGAACAAAACGGATCAAAACCAAACGCAGAGAAACACAAAAACATGCCATTTGGACGACACAAATGAGCGCAGGATGAATCTACGGTGGTACCGGGCAAGGTTGCGGAAGTAATAAATTACATCCGCTCCAGCCGCGGTAGTACCGTGCAAGGATAGCACGGTAGTATCGCGCTTGGGGCGGATGTAATTTTTTACTTCTGAACGCCAAGCGGTAGTACCGCACCGAGGTGCGGAATTACCGCTGAGCGCCAGATCCAAGTGAGGCTGCGGTAGTACCGCTCCAGGAGGAGCGGTAGTACCGCACGGTTTGAAAACCGCCACAGAGGACGCGGGTCTGGATCTGAAACCTCCGCACGACAACTATGGTACCACCGGTGATCAAACGGAACTAATTTGACAATCCAAAGAGCATGGGACAACACTACCACTCTACAACGAATCCCATTTGCACAGATTTAGCCAAAAATCTCACGAACACCACATGCATCTCCCCAAAACCTAGAAGCACAAGGAAGGACAAAAGGAAGAGGCACTTGGGAAAAAACCTGGGTCCATGGCAAGAGGGCGAGGTGGGGAACGATCCCACCGGTCAGAATCCGTAGAGAGCGGCCGGAGACGGAGATCTGGCAAAGGCCTCCGGCGCCGTTCTTGGTCAGGAGAGAGAGAGAGAGACGGGTGGGGAATAGAGATGAATGGGTATGGGGGAGTTAGAACTCCCCCTGTCCCGCTGTTAACCCCCACCCGCTTGCGGGGGCGCAGAAGTACCGCGGGTCATCGCGGTAGTACCGCCGGGGCGGAAGTACCGCACGCTGGGCGGTAGTACTGCTCGTCCAGCGGCAGTAAAAAATTACTGCCGCGGAGGTAGCGGTAGTACCGTGCCCCTGGAAGGCCACGCACAAGACGCAGAGCCACCAACTCCTGCGGTAGTACCGTGGCTCACCATGGTAGTACCGTAAATCCAAGAAAGTGAAGAACACACAAGAGAAAAGAGAGAAAAGGCAAAACAAACTACTCCGGAAGAGACACCAAACAACTAAGAGACGAACACACACGACGAATGAGACCAACCACACGACACAACTTCTCCGTGAGGAGAGCGGTGGCCGGAGCCACCTATGTTTGAGTCAATTGGTATGGCACCGCGAAGAATTATCCTTGGGCCCATGACCAAAACTCGTCTTTGAAGCACAAGTACCATCAAAAAAATGGCTAATGTGAAAGAGTTGATCGTTTTATGCATAATGGGGGGAGGGAGAGTTCATTGAGAGAACAACACTCCCCCTATGTCCATGCCTACATCTAAACCAGACAACAAGTTGAGTGAGGTGGGCGTGCAAGGGTTCAAGTCACATTGCTCGAATCAATGATATTTAGCTCATGCCTTAACTCGCGAAATCTTGCTTCATCCAAGGGCTTCGTCAAGATATCTGCAAGGTTATCATGAGTGTTGACATACTTGAGCTCGATCTCCCCTCGCCTAATGTGATCCCGGATGAAATGATACCGAATCTCAATATGCTTCGTCTTGAAGTGTTGCACCGGGTTGAGAGAAATCTTGATGGCACTTTCATTGTCACACCAAAGAGGCACTTTGTCACAAATGACACCGTGTTCCTTTAAAGTTTGCCTCATCCATAAGAGTTGTGCACAACAACTACCGGCCGCCACATATTCTGCTTCGGTGGACGAGAGAGACACACAACTTTGCTTCTTGGAAGACCAACTCACCAAAGAGCACCCAAGAATCTGGCACCCTCCGGAAGTGGACTTCCTATCCACTTTGTCTCCCGCCTAGTCGGAATTCGTAAATCCTTCAAGCTTGAAGTTTTCTCCTCTTGGGTACCATAAGCCAAAGTTTGGGGTATGAGCCAAATATCGAAAGATTCGCTTGACTGCCACATAGTGACTTTCCTTCGGTGCGGCTTGAAACCGTGCACACAATCCCACACTCAACATGATATCCGGTCTAGATGCACAAAGGTAAAGCAAAGAGCCAATCATGGAGCGATATACCTTTTGATCCACCGCTTTACCATTGGGATCAATGTCAAGTTGGCACTTGGTGGGCATTGGTGTAGTAGCCGGCTTGACATCACTTAGCTTGAATCTTTTTAGCATGTCTTGAGTGTATTTGGCTTGGTTGATGAAAGTACCTTCTCTTCGTTGTTTGATATCAAAACCAAGGAAGAACTTCAACTCTCCCATCGAAGACATCTTGAACTCGGAGGTCATGAGAGCGGCAAATTCCTCATTGAAAGCTTTGTTAGGGGAACCAAAGATAATATGATCAACATATAGTTGGCATACAAACAACTCCCCTTTGACCTTCTTAGTAAAAAGAGTGGGATCGATTTGCCCCACCTCAAATCCACGATCTTGTAACAACTCGGTAAGGTGGTCATACCACGCATGTGGGGCTTGTTTAAGGCCATAGAGTGCCTTATCGAGTTGATACACATGATCCGGGAAGTAGGGATCCTCGAACCCGGGGGGTTGCTTGACATAGACCAACTCATTAATAGGACCATTAAGAAAAGCACTTTTGACATCCATTTGTTGCAACTTAAAGTTGTGATGGGAAGCATAAGCAATCAACAAACGTATGGATTCAAGACGAGCAACGGGAGCAAAGGTTTCACCGTAGTCGATACCCTCGACTTGGGAGTAGCCTTGTGCTACCAATCTTGCCTTGTTGCGAACAATGTTCCCATGAGCATCTTGCTTATTCTTGAAAATCCACTTGGTTCCAATGACGTTGTGGTTCCCCGATGGCCTTGGCACCAATCTCCACACCTTGTTGTACTCGAAGTTGTTGAGTTCTTCATGCATGGCATTGAGCCAATCCGAGTCTTCGAGCGCCTCATAGACCTTTTGGGGTTCAACACAAGAGACAAATGCATGATGTTGACAATAGTTTGCTAATTGTCTATGAGTGCTTACCCCCTTTCTTAGGCTTCCAACCACGTTTTCCATGAGATGGCCTTGGGTGGTGAGCTTGGAAGCAATCTTCGCGGCACGACGCTCTAATCCCTCCTCGGGTGTGGAAGGAGGAGGGTTAACTTGATTATCTTGAGCGTCGTCTTGAGCTTGTTCTTGATCTTGAGCTTGCTCATGATCTTGAACTTGCTCGAGGGGAAGAACTTGACCTTGGGCATCATTTAGAGGTTCACCACCATCTTGAGGTTGATCTTGCCCTTGGTCTTGTTCACGAGGTTGAGGGCCTTCACTTTGTTCTCCGGAAGCATGTGGGTCTTGGGGAGGTGATGGCTCCACTTGAGTGGAGCATTGTCCTTCTCCTTCGGCCACAAGGGGTTCCTAAATGGGTAGAATATGACCAATACCCATTCTTCTTATGGCTTGGGGAGGAATTTCATCGCCTACATCACAAGTACCACTTTGCTCCACTTGGGAGCCGTTATTTTCGTCAAACTCCACGTTACACGTCTCCTCAATGAGTCCGGTGGACTTGTTGAGAACACGGTAAGCATGAGAGTTTGTAGCATAACCAACAAATATGCCCTCATGAGCTCTAGCCTCAAATTTAGACAAATGAACACCTTTCTTGAGAATGAAACACTTACAACCAAATACCCGGAAGTACGTGAGGTTGGGCTTGCTGCCAGTGAGTATCTCATAAGGAGTCTTGTTCAAGCCTTTGCGGAGATAGAGCCGATTGGATGCATGACATGCGGTGTTGATGGCTTCGGCCCAAAAGTTGTATGGAGACTTGAACTCCGCCTTCATGGTCCTTGCCGCATCCATCAACGTCTAGTTCTTCCTCTCCGCTACACCATTCTGTTGAGGGGTATATGGTGCAGCATATTGATGCTTGATCCCCTCATCACTAAGAAACTCGTCCAAGGTGTAGTTCTTGAACTCGGTGCCGTTGTCACTTCTTATTGTCAAGATCTTTGCATTATGTTGACGTTGAGCTTCATTTGCAAAGTCGATGATGGTTTGTTGAGTCTCACTCTTCCTCTTGAAGAAGTATACCCAAGTGTATATTGAATAGTCATCCACAATCACCAAGCAATACTTTCTACCTCCAAGACTATCAAATGATGGAGGCCCGAAGAGATCCATGTGAAGGAGCTCCAAGGGTGTCTTCGAGTAGATAATGGTCGTGGGAGGGTGAGCCTTCTCATGAAGCTTTCCTTCAATACAAGCACTGCAAGCACGATCTTTGGCAAAACTAACATTTGTTAGACCACGAACATGGTCCCCCTTGAGAAGACTTTGCAAAGATCTCATATTGACGTGGGCCAAACGGCGATGCCAAAGCCATCCCACGTCAACTTTAGCCATTAGGCATGCCGCGGTCTTAGTGGGTCGCTTCGAAAAGTTAATCACATAGAGACCATTCTCGACATGCCCAACAAAGGCTACTTTAAGAGTCTTGCTCCACAAGAGGGCCACGGTATCAATGTCAAAGAAAATAGCAAAACCCATGAGTGCAAGTTGGCAAACGGAAAGCAAATTGTATGCAAGGGACTCAACAAGCATGACTTTCTCGATCGTTAGATCATGAGAAATGACAACCTTGCCAAGACCCAATACCTTAGAATGTGAGGCATCACCCCACTCAACATTGGTGGGCATAGATGGAATCTTTTTCACGTCCACCACCAAGTCCTTGCTTCCGGTCATATGATTTGTTGCTCCACTATCGAGCAACCATGATCCCCCACCGGAAGCAAACACCTACAAGAGATCAATGCTTGGTTTTAGGTACCCATTTAGTAATGGGTCCTTTGATGTTAGTAACAAGGGTCTTAGTAACCCAAATAGACCATTCAATGTACTCATAAGGAGAACCAACGAATTTAGCATAAACATGTCCATCACTAGCACGGCACAACACATATGACGGGTTAAAGTCGCCGGCTTTGTTGGAGGAAATGCTTTTGCCCTTTTGGACGTCAACTCCCTTCACTTTTTCCTTCTTCTCCTTAGGAGCACCCTCTCCCTCTTTCACAAAAGTTTGCTTGAGAGGAGGAGGACGTTTGGTCCTGTCGTTCTTCTTCTTGCTCTTGGACTTGGGTGCAAACCCAATTCCTTCCTTGGCCACAACTTCCTTTTGATTGCTCAAATGTTCATGAGGTTCTTCTCACCTTGAATGCATGTCACAAGGCCTTTCTCGAGTTGATCCTTCAATTTGGCATTCTCCTCCACAAGATGCACATGCTCACAAAATGGGTTAGTAGCACATGCATTATCAATTAATACCATATGAGGGAAGGTGGCCTTTTCCTTGGTTAGCTTAACTTGGAGTTGAGCATGAGACTCCTTGAGGTTAGCGTGAGCACCCTTCAAGACCTTGTGGGCCTTGTCAAGTATCTCAAACTCCTCTTTGAGTCTAGCATGATCAACCCCAAGTTTATCCTTCTCGGACGTTAGCACACGAGACACGACAAGAGCATGCTCAAGATCTTTCTTTAGCTTAGCATGGTCATCGTTGTATGACTCCTCAAAAGTCAAACGATGCACACGCTCTTCCTCAAGAGCATTAGAGAGATCCGATATCTCATCGGCATAGTCACGACTATGACCTTCCATCTTAGAGATGGTTTCTTCGTGAGCCTCGATCATGCCATTGGCCTCACCAAGTTGTTCCAAGAGAGCAACAAAATGCTTCTTGGACTTGCCCTTGAGCTTACTCATAAAAGACTCAAATTCATTCACTTCCTCATTAGACCCATCATGTTCATCAATGCAATCCTCCAAGGAGGGATTAGTAATGATGGTGGTTTTGATGTTGGGGGGTTACCTTGTTTGAAGCTTTAGCCGTGAGGCACTTGGCGGTGATGTTCTCGTTGGGTGAATCAAAGAGAGACACCAGTGGAGTAGTAGCAATGGCAACGGACGCCATGGCCATCGCTTCTCCATTTTCATCATCGTCGTCATCCTCTTGGTATTCTTCTTGAACCACCAACCCACGAGTGGGAGTCTTCTTGGTGAAGTTGTTCTTGTTGGGGAAGGACTTGGCTTTGTCCTTTCGGATGAACTTGCCACCATTGTCTTCCTGCTTCTCGTAAGGACAATCCGCAACGAAATGGCTCACATTGCCACAGTTGAAGCAAGTTCTAACTCGTTGCTTGCCCTTGACGCCGCTTGAGTTGTTCTTGTTGAAGTTGGGTCTTGTATTCTTCTTGCTCCAAAATTGTCTTGAAGCAAGGGCCATGTGCTCATGATAATCATATTTGGTGTCTTCGGGGTTGCTCTCCTCATCTTCCACTTCTTCCTCTTCTTCCATAATAACCTTGGCCTTCAAAGCAAGGTTGTGCTTCTTTGCCCTTTGAGAACAGAGCACTGCATTGTCGGCGGTCTTGTCCAAGATGCTCATTGCAACGAACTCATCCAACACTTGACTTGAGGTCATGGAGTGGAAGTATGGTCTTTGACGGATGACGGAGGACATGGCCTTGTTGTAGGGCATCATGGCCTTGAGGAACTTGCGCTTGATCCCATTGTCATGCGTGTCCTTGCTTCCATGATCTCGGAGTGAGACCGCGAGTTTGGTCACTCTTCGAAAGAGCTCACGAGGTTCTTCATCTTCTTTCATTGCAAACTCATCGGCTTCGTCTTGCACCACTTCATAGTTGGAGCGTTGAATGCTAGCACTTCCTCGATAGAGAGACACAACACATTTCCATGCGTCTCTAGCCACGACATGAGGTCGAAGATGAGGAATATTTCGGGAAGGATTGCATCTTGGATGATGAATAGAGCACTCTCATTGAATTGATTATCCACGGCTTCTCGAGGGGTGAAGTTGCTTGGGTCATGAGGATAGAAACCTTCTTCAATGATTCTCCAAAGGTTAGTATTCACATGTTTTAAATGACGCTTGAAGCGATAAACCCAAGAATCAAAATCTTCATTTTTCTCATACTTAGGAGGAGGACCGGCATGATTCAAATGAGTAGAGGGAATCGGTCCTCCATAAATTGGGGGTTCCACATGGGCAAAGATGCCGGTGCCATTTTTACCACTAGACATAGGAGCTTTCTCACTAGTAGCTTCCCCCTTGTCGGGGTTAGCATCCGTCACCGTGTTGGCAGGATCACCCACTTTCACGGGCGCGGTGGAAAGTTTAAGCCCTTCTAAGAAATCCTTAAACATGTCCTTGACCTCGGTCGTCATGGAGGTTTTCAATGTGTCCAACGCCACATTGAATTCCTCACGTGAGATCGAGTTACCCCCATCTCCCGTAGATGATATCGGATTCGCACCGGAGTGCTCTCCCACATCATCTACGACGTCAACCATACTCTTCGGACGGTAAAGTCCTTAAAAAGAGACGAGGCTCTGATACCAATTGAAAGGATCGATATGGTTGACTAGAGGGGGGGGTGAATAGGAACAATTTTTAAGATTTTCTTTACCAATTTAAACTTTGCAACAAAATAGGTTGTCTATATATGCAACTATGTGAGCAACCTATATGATGCAATAACAACTAGCACATAAGCAAGCAAGGGATACAACACAAGTAGGCTTTCAAAAGTAAAGGCACGAAATAACCAAGAGTGGAGCCGGTGGAGACGAGGATGTGTTACCGAAGTTCCTTCCTTTTAAGGGGAAGTACGTCTCTATTAGAGCGGTATGGAGGCACAATGCTCCCCAAGAAGCCACTAGGGCCACTGTATTCTCCGCATGCCCTCACACAATGCGAGATGCCGTGATTCCACTATTGGTGCCCTTGGAGGCGGCGACCGAACCTTTACAAGCAAGGTTGGGGCAATCTCCACAATAATTGGAGGCCCCCAACAACACCATGAAGCTTCACCACAATGGAGTATGGCTTTGAGGTGACCTCAACCGTCTAGGGTGCTCAAACACCCAAGAGTAACAAGATCCGCTAGGGATAAGTGGGGGGAATCGAATATCTCTTTGTGGAAGTGTAGATCGGGCCCTTGTCACCCAATCCCGAGAAAATCAACAAGTTTGATTGGCTAGGGAGAGAGATCGGGCGAAAATGGAGCTTGGAGCATCAATGGAGTTTAGGGTTAGAAGAGGTGAGTCTTCTTGGAGAAGAAGACCCCCCTTTTATAGTGGGGAACAATTCCAACCGTTGCCCACCACTCAGCCCGCGACCCACGGAACTACCGCTCCACAGGCGCGGTACTACCGCACTGGCATGCGGTACTACCGTGAGCATGGCAGAGACCTGACCACGCAAAAAGGAGCACGGACAGGGTGCGGTAGATCCGCAGGAGAGGTACTACCGCGGCCCCATGCGGTACTTCCGCGAGGCAGACACGGGCCAGGCCTGATAGGCACAGATGTAAAAAAGTACATCCGTGACTACCTCCGCTGAGAAAATGTCGTGCACAAATCCGACACGGAACTACCGCGACCGAGGTTGCGGTACTACCGTGGAGGGTGCGGATGTAAAAAATTACATCCACCCCTACCTCCGCTCCTGCTCCGGAACTTGGCCTGGTGCCACGGTACTACCGCGTCATAGCACGGTACTACCGCGTGGAGTGCGGATATAAAAAATTACATCTGCGCCTAGCACAGCTAGAGAGCGGTACCAGACCATAGCTCGCGGTACTACCGCTCGGACCAGCGGTACTACCGTGGGAGCCTACGGTACTACCGTGCCGGAGCCCGGTACTACCGCTGGCTCCTGCGGTAGTACCGCTCAAAAGAGCAGTACTACCGCTAGCCTGAGAAGAGCAAGACCGAGGCCTTCATTTCGCAGAGACACGGTGAGACGGAGGAACACTCCAAGGAGCTCAAGGAAAGGCGGTGCAAAAGGGAATGTGTACGTGAGATTCCACCCAAACCTTTCCAAAGCGGACCCCCTCTTAATAGTACGGCTCTCCTACGACTCAACTCCACCGAACCGAGCCGTAGACAAATGCCGTCTTCATTAATCTTCGAGAGGCATCAAATCGTCTTGTGTTTAGTCGTGATGAATCTGAAAAGCTCAATACACACGATTAGTCCGCAAAGGCATTGTCATCAATTACCAAAACTACTTAGGGGAATAAGTGCCCTTACACATATGATCCAAGAAGAGAAAGTATGTTAGCTTATGCCTCTCCCTCATATGAAATTGCAATAGTGATTATCGGTCTTGTTAACAATTGCCTAGGATAATTCCGCACGCCGACCCAGCATTATTCCACACTCGCTATTTGTAATATTTAGTAATATATTCTAATTTTATGATAACATCACCTACTTTTATATTTTAGATCTTCGATATCATGCAAAGTTATCCTCTTCACACCCACAACGTAGTTTTATTTCTCGTTTCTAGTTGGAAGCAAACGTTCGGTGTACGTAGAGTCGTATGAGTGGCAGATAGGACTTGAGAGAATATTGATCTTACCTTTAGCTCCTTATGGGTTCGACTCTCCATACTTATCACTTCTACCTTTGGAATTGCTATGATGATTCCTTGCACTTGGGGATTACCAGCTATCTTCAGTTTCCTCAGTCTTAGCAATCTTCAGTTTCATCACTATTGATTTCTTCAGCTTTGCTATTGTCAGTTCACTAAGTTTGAGTGTCAGTTTGGTCAGACTTATTTGGTCATTGCTATCTATGTATGTCAGCAGAATGTCATACTATTTTACTATTTATCATTTCCAAATATGCTAATATATGAAAGCTATGTTGTCTCGGTCATATAACTATTATCAGTTAGCTAGATATATAAGCAAATATTGGCTTCACATAATATAGGAAAGTAAAACAGCCTCATCATTCAACCTTCTTAAGTACTTAACTTATCATAGTAGGTCTTAACATAAAAGTCATTACATCATAGATAAAACAACCTAGTTCTTAAACCATAACAGTAGCTCATACTATCTTGATTCAGGTTCTGAAACCACATAACACATTCCCAAAATATACACCTAACATGCAGGACATTTCAAGGCCAGCTATATATATAGGCCTAATAATTACTTAACCAACACAGCAAGCACTTTAGTCATCCATGATTGCCATGATCCTCTCTAGGATATCTTTGATGCCATGCCCAGCATTGAGCAGATCAGCAATCATATACTCTAGCTTCTTCTTCTCTTGCCTAAGTAGATCCCTCTCCCCCTTCACCTTCATGGACTTCCTCATGTTCTGAATGATAGCTGCTTGGCTTTGAAGAATACACATTTGCTCCTTCGCAAGCTTCAGCTTCTCCATCTTTATCTCAATCTTTGCCTGATCCTCAAGTTGTTTCTTCATTTCATTTAGATCATTGATTGCCTAACTGGTATAGTCCATGTCATGAGACATCTTGCCATCTTGATAGTCAAAAAGCTTGGATACATCTTCCACCAACTAGTTGTAGCTGTCTGACAGGAAGTCAATTTCCTTCTTTAGCTTGCCCACCTCTTTCTCATGAGCTTGTTTGTCCTTCACCCTACACAAGTTCTGCTCATGGTATATGTTGCAAATCCTTGCTAGGAACCTTTGTAGGATCTCTAGCCAAGGGGCATCCACCCACTCCACCACCCCACAGTTCACATCTTCATCCTACAGAAGCAATTTTTGAAAAGTAAGCACAAAGCACCTTACTTACTAACTTAATACAGTTAATTGAAGTCATAAACTTAATTCAGTTAAGTGAAACCCTATGTTTATATCAATGCTCTCTAGATTCAGCTAACAAAAGCAATTTTTCAAAAGCAAGCACAAAGCACCTTACACTCAAATTCATTTAACAACACTCAAATGAATTCAGCTTACTGGATTCAGTGCAGGAAACATAAATTTAGTTAACAGTTAACTCAGTTAACAGATATATTCAGTTAACAGTTAACAGGTGTTCTCAGTTTCAGTCAACTGTTTATTGAATTCAGTTAATTCAAGATCTAATTTCATATATATGCTTCCATATGTAAGGCACTTGTCAGTTTGAGTTCAAAACACACCACACATCTCTGCACAACTGAGAACACGTTCACATTGCACATTCTGTTCTACTAGCAAAACAAGTAAGAGTTGAAGATTAAATACCTGCTGCACAGGACAACCGAGGAATCGCCTCCCAGTCAAAGCACCTTCGAAATCTACCATCATGTTTGGCCCCTGATGATGCATCATGCACTTCAGTTCAGATTCAGTGAAAGAACCACAAAAATATGGATCCACCACACTGTCGGGGGTTTCCTGCAAACATTTTAACCAAAAGAAACTTGGAATCAAACATTTAAACAAAAGAAACTTGGAATCTCGAATTTGGATGACCTAACTCTAACCCTAACTCTATTCCACCGTGATGTACTTACAAAGAGCTGAGGATCCATTCAAACCATGCAGATGTCCTCGTCTGAGCTCTCCTCGTCATTCCACAAAGGCATCCTCAAGTTCTACAGGCAGCAATGCCGGCGGCGGCGACGACGATATGCTTAAAGCAGGAGGGAGAGGGAGAGGATGAGGATGAGTGAGCCAAGAGGGAGAGAGTGACTGAGCTCTCACAGTGGGCCACCTTATTTGACCACCGACAGCCGACAAGCAACCGCACCGTTAACGGGTGTTAACGCACGGCCGTCCACGGGGGCACTGATTCGTGGGCCCAACCGGTCAGTTCGGTGCTTAGAGTGGGCGCAGCGAGCGGTTATCCGACATGGTAGTTTTTTGCCACGTGTTAGTAAAAAAGTGGGTTTTTGGCACAAATTTGTAAAGTGGTAGTTTATGGGCACGTTTCCGCGAAATGTGGTAGTTTTTGGTTAAATACTAAATTACACGGCCACGCTGATCATAATACTAATGCCAACCCTGACTTAACTTTGCCATGCATCCAACGTACACGGTACATCCACTAACTCATCTATGCTTGGATTATTCCAACAATCCTTTCCATCCATATCGTCGTTCTTGATTGCAGTCCAACCTGTACTAGTGTACTAGTGTTGACATTGCTAGGTCTGACGGTGGGAGCGTGTGTGGCCGGGAAGTCGCGGCCGTAGCGCAGGAAGTCGGGGTGCACCAGCGTGTGGAGCCGGTTGTTGTTACCGGCGTCCAACACCGAGTCCCTCTTTCTCTAATGTTCATGGATAGTTGTCGAGCACTTTAACGATAGTCATAAGTGTCACTTTGATCAATAAATTACATCGATTTGTTTCATCACAATAATCCTTTGCACCATACGACCATCGATTAGCTGCAGGGCAACATTTGCACCATCCGACCAAGCACAACATAATTTCTCGTGGCATGGGGAAAAAAAGGTGCACCATGCATGATTAAGCTTGCCATGGATGGGGATCAATGGTGATCCTACTTCAACCCGAAATGTTTTTTTCTACAGCATTTTTACAAGCATCTGCCAGAAATGGTGATTCCACGTATATATCAAACAAGCATCAATTTTTTTAGGGGTAAACAAGCATCAACTGAAAATGGTGATTTCACATATGTATCAAACTTTGACAAAAAAAAAACAATTCGGTTTTCGGTTTTTCGGGGTTTCTGCAAGCATCTACACTAGTAATTGCATGGTTACTTGAAGGAAGCCCACGTACATGACTCTTGAAGAGAGTTGACCATACTACTAATTCATCAACTTGTTGCCATCCACCTTACCAACTCTGTGAAGCCCTATAAATTCATAAATAAATGAGTGAATGCATGGCACATAATGTTAATATTTGAAGGGGCAAAGTACTAATTTTTCCACAGTTGCAACAACGTTCTGATCGATGCAACATAAACAACATATTATGCGAGATTTCATGGTTTACCTCCAGTCAGCTAGAGTGTGTAGTGCATGGACGGAGGTGCATGATGAAGGCACATGCTCAAACTAGCCAGAATGGTCTGTGCTATGGTCGACCCGATTTAAAATCATGCGCTTCTCTGAGCGAAATCTGAAAACAAACTGAGCCCGCATGAAGTGTCGTCGATCAAAGTCGGTTGTGAGCGTGAGCATGAAAGCCATTTATAAAAAACACTGCTAGATAATTTGGGCCAGCAAAAACCATATTCCATAGGAAATCAAACGTCCATCCCAATCTCTTTTTAAAGTTTATTTGTTTTTCCCGTGATGCAATCAAACAAACTCAAATCTTGTGGGGTCTGAATGGCCATGTCATTAATTCTGTGTTTTTCATATTCTTGTGTTTTAATAATCATGCGAATCAAAGAGGAAGAATCCAATTCGGCACTTCCAAGCATATGCTCTTGCGCGCCAAAAATCTTTTTTGCAAATGTAATTTTTTTAAGGAAAAGTAGACTTGTTCACTGTCACATCCAAATGCTACCTGCCATTTTTTAGGGACAAAGCGTAAGTGTTTTGACCTGTGCAAAAAAAAAAGTCGAACGCCAAATGTTACACTTCATTTTCTTTTCACGGACGAAGCACTGATACCCTGTTTTGTATGAAAATAACCAGCACGCTTGTTACACTGTGGTGATTTTGGTTTTCTTTTGATTTTGATTTCGTTTTTTTAACTTAAAGTTCATCCGACAGCATATACTACGCGGAGCCAAAACAGTCATCCCATCAAATATACCCTTACTATCTGAACGGAATCTAGCCCTTTACTATTTATAGGTGGGTCTAGTGCAAAAGGTCACTTTGGAGGACGGGTGCATTGGAGCCCTATATTTTGAATAGTGCCAAAATGCTATTTTTGAAGTTTCAAAAAATTATGAAAATAAATTAACAGGTTTATATGGATGTATATTACACATGTGCAAATTTTGATGCTGAAATAAGTAACCATGTGAGCCACACAAAGATGACATCGTGATTTTGGAAAGATGAATAGTGCATGTATTATTCACTATTTGGAAATCACCATTTTGTCATCTTTGTATAGCTCATATGTTTACTTATTTCATCACCAAACTTTACACATATGTAATATACATCCATATGATCACGTAGAATTCTTTTCGGAATTTTTTGAAAATTTAGAAGTGATCTTTAAAGTATTTAAAATAGGGTCCTCCAATACACCCATGTTCCAAAAATCCACTCTCGGTCTTGTGCTATTACTGGCTCAAACACGTGATAAAATCAATCCTCAAAAATAACATGCACTGAGGATATAAGAAAATCATTGCGTGGAAACACATATATATCCTATTCAGTGTGTACCACTCAGGGGACGAACCACTGTGGTGATTTTGGTTTTCTTTTGTTTCCCCTGTGGATTTTGGCCTTTTAAGTCTTTGTTTACCTTTTTACGTGTATATGTTTTATTTAGTTAGTTAATTAATATTGTTTCAAATTTATGGATATTTGAGAATATGATTTTTATTTATTTTAATAATTTGAAAACATTTTAAAATCATTATTATTTTGTTTATTTTGTCAACACAATTAAAATGCATGAACAAGTTTTCTTCAATTCAGAAATATATTTTAAATACATGAACGTGTAATAAATTAGGGTACTTTTTTTTAACTGGACTACCTTTTTACAAATTTCGCTAATCAGTTTTAAATTCTGCAATGTTCATTAAATTGTCAAAAATATACGTCAAATTCATTAATTTGTTTTTACTATTCTGATTTTTTTTATATGCTACCCCTTGCCGGTTAAGAAAAAAATTCTGAAGACCGGTTTTTATTTAGGGGTCGACTGGAAACCGGTTACCCAATCAACTAGCCCTCCCAGGCCAGTTCTTTTCGGTCATTTCTGAAGAATCACGGTTTGAAGAATGAAAATCGCAAAAGAACTCATCTGTGCCCCAAGAATCGTCTAGAATTATGAGAGAATCATAGTGTAACTGAGAATCATCAGAAGTTGGCGATTCTGGCAATTTTGATGTGTCCCTCAAAAGAAAATTGTTCGTTAGGTATACCCCTATTAAACAACATATTTACGATGAATACGCCACTTGGGCCTGAGGAGAGAAGCCCAAAAACGAGCTGAAAATAGCGAACAACCTCACACACGCATCCTGTGTGCTCGAGTTGTCCCCGACAGGAACCGCTCGCTTCAGCCAGGGTTTGTGCTGCCGGTCGGCGACTCCGGCCCGGCATCTTCAGATCCACCGCCAGCAGGAGCCCCACGCCGCCACCCTGTCCCGTCCGTCGTCGCCATCCCAGTTCCTGGCCGCCTCGTCTCCTACGCCCGGCTGCACGATCTCCTCCGCCCCGGCCATCTGATCTCCTTCCGCGCCGGTAGGGTTGCGCCCGGTCTCCTCCACTTTCTCATGCCTCTCCGTCTCCTACGTCCTCTCTGTCTCATCCTCCCACTTCTTCTCTCTGTATACTTTCTTTCTCTGTTTAGGAAATATGTGTTGTAAAAAATAATGCGTACTTGTTTTCCACTGTAAATTGTATGTTGATTTGTATGGTGCAAGTTGACTTAGTATGAATTTTGTATGGTTGATGGCATATAGTGAAAATTTTGTATGTTGGAAGTTCACTTAGTATTAATATAAATGTTGTAATTACAAAGCTTATATACACTTTATGATATTTGCAACTCGCTTTCATGGGCATATGGGACGTGAAACTATCTAAAATAACCTAGTGTGAGCTATACAATACTCAGTTTCAGTTTAGGGGCATTACAGATATTTTAGCACATAACTCATACAACAATCACTGGCTAGGATCACAGAAAAGAACTGGACGGTTGATTCTCTGGGCAGGTAATTATGTGGACAGTTTCCAGAATCAGATTCTCGAGAATCATGAGTCGGAAAGAACTGGCCCTAAGTCGACCGGCTCACTACATTTTTTTTTGAGAAACCGACCAGCTCACTACGTGTTGAGGTGCATGTCTCCTCAAATGTTCCCTTCGGTGGTGCATGGGATAGTCCTATTTGTCCTGTAGGTCACTGAATAGTGACCTAGCACTTACTCCCTCTTAGCCCGGTCCTATGGATTGGCCGGCCCATTCCAGAACATTCCCTGAACTGTTCTTTACTTTTTCCTTTGTTTGTTTGAGGGTTTCCCGCTACATTTCTTCTATTTCCTTTTTGTTTCCCCTTATCCCTTTTAATTATCTTTTCTCTTTTTAAATTTGCAAAAAAATCATGAAAAAAATTAATTCATTGAAATTTTATGAAAATCATGATATTTTCCATATACTGAAATAATTTTATAAAGTTATGCACATTTTTTGAAATCATGCACATTTTCCAAAATTGCTAACCTTGTTTCACATATTCGAGACTATTTCCAGAAACCATGAATATTTATTGATTTCATGGACTTATTGAAAAGAATTCCTGGACATTTTTTCATAAAGCTTACAAAGTTTCTCACATATAATTTTTTTTCAAACTTGTGAATATTTTTAAACTCGACCATTGTTCAAATTCAGAAACAATTTCTGATTCACAAACTTGTGAATATTTTTAAACCCGACCATTGTTCAAACTCGACCATTATTCAAGTATCTCACCTATAAGAAAAATGTATCAAAAAATATGATCATGTCTTTAAAGAATGTTAATCGAGTATTTTAAATATGATACTCAAGCGGTAAAAAAATCTCGGATAATAATAAAATATGTAAGAAAAAATATTCATCATGTATTAAAAATCATGTATTTGCAAAAAATTAATCAATATATAAAAATGTTGAATGTGTATAGAAAAAATCTTTTTCAGGTACACAAAAAATGTAGAAAATAAGAATACAATTTGTATGAAAACATGTTGATCATGTATTCATAAAGTGTTAAACATATTTCATTTTTTAAACGTGTACAAAAAATATTCCTGATGTTAACTAAAAGTGTGCTATGTGTATGCAGAAATTTAGACACCAAAAAATACATATTTAAAAATGTTAATCATGTGTTTTCAAAATCTTAAGTGTGTTTGCCAACAATTACTGATGTATTCAAGAAATTTATAAAATGTCGATTAAAAACATATTTTTAATAAAATTAGAAAAAAATCTTTTATTTGAAAAGAATATTGAATGTGTACACAGAAATGTTTCTTTTATTTAAGTAAAATATAAATGTGTGTAAAAAGATGTTCCTATTCTATATGAAAAGCGATAGAAAAACCAACGAAACCATAAAGCAAATAAAAGAACAAAGAAAACCCAATGAAACCTGGAAAATAGACGGACGAAACGAATTGAAAAAGAATTGAAGAAACCAGGAAAGAAAGAAAAAATTCGAAGTATAACAAAGAGAATAAGGGAAACCAAATATATACAAAGAAAGAATATCTCGCAAAAAAACGAAAGAAACTAATGGAAACCAAGAAAACAAACAAAGAAAGCGAAGAAATCCGAAAAAATGAAAAAAAAACCTAAAAAGTGAGCATAGAAAACAATTGATAAAGCATAGAAAAAAGGAAAAAAAAGGACGAAAAATAAAAGAAAAGGATAAATAAATGAAAAAAGGGGGGAAGGAAACAAGAGAGAACCGTCAACAGCCGACCTCAGCCAACCTCGAAAAAAATATACATTCCTTTTAAAAATAGTAGAAAGGTTTGAGAATTGTTTGTGTAATGTTAAAAAACGTACGGCAGATTTTAAAGAAAATGTGTACAATGTCAACAAGTACATATTCCGTCAATTGAAAATTCATTCCTGGTAATTTAAAAAATGCTTAACAATGTCTTAAAATTTTTCCCATAGGATGCAATTTTTTTGTTTCGAAAAAAATGTTTATAACATTTTCATCAAACATTCAAGTGTTACCAAAAATTATCAATGAAAATCAGAAAAAAATCTTATTACCAATAAAAATGTGCAACTTGTATTTGTAAAATGTTATTATTTGTAAAGAAAGTGTTCGAAACATGTTTTTGAAAACAATGTACTTCTTGTGTTTGAAGAATTGCAAAGTGTATCAGATATTCGTTTGGCATGTGCTCTTAGAATGAAAATTGTATACCGTGAAAAATGTAGACATGAGTTGGAAAACAGATAAAAATCACATAGAAACAAAAAAATAAAAGCATGAAAAGAACTTTTTCTCAAAGAAAACAAACAAAGAAAGAAAAAACAAATATAATGAAAAAAGGAGAACAATGGAAAACCAAAGTAAGAAATGAAGGAAAAAATCCGAACATGAAGAAAACAAATAAAATCAACGAAAATACAAGAAGAACGAAGAAAATCGACCGATCGAACGTACAATGACTACTACTAATGACTGCGACTACCACGCTAAATGGGCTAGCCCGCTCATTTTGTCGCGTGTTGGTGATTTCTATTAAGAATCAATATGGGCCACACATAGCTATCACGCCGTTTTGCTCTCTTTTCAACACGTAGGTCGTTTAATAGGGGCTCCCTAGGGCATGGAGTAGGAGGACTTGGTTTAGTGATACTTATGTCGTCTGACCTATCTACTGCTTCACACGCCGTTTACTGCCTTGTTGGTATGCTGCACCTGCATGAGTTCCTATCGACCGACCGATGTATCCTTCGGTCTTGGGAAGTCTCTATGTGTTTGTTTGGGTTTTTTCATCATTCTTTTTTTTCTTTTTCCTTTTTTCCTTTAACTTTTTTTCTTTACTTAATATTTTTTCAAAAATTCAAGGAGTTTTCAAATTTATCAGAAATTTCAAATGCATGGTTTTTGAAAATATATCAAATCCACAAGCATTTTCAAATCTGTGAATAATAGTATAGTCCATCAAATTCCTAATTTAAAAAATCCATGAATGTTTTGTCAATTCGAGAACTTTTTTGATGTTTTTTTTGCCTATTTAAAATTCCTAAACTTTTTAGAAAAATTGACAGTCAACATCCATGGTCAACATGCGCGACTCATGCGTGAGTGAGCAAGCTAGGACAAGCAAGTATGGCAGCATGCGTGACCGAGCACGATGGGTCACGGTACAACTAGGTTGCGCGTTGGCGCTAGTTGGTAGACCAGCGCCATGACAAGTAGCATTTCCTAGATCACGCCTACTGCTCCCGTAGATTGCAAAATGAAGAAGAAACGGAGCGCACCCTGGTCGCGTGGGGCAACCACAGCGCTGCTAACCACTGCATCATCTTCCAGTTACTGGTTAGTAACAGGATTACAACCTACTAGAGGTGAGCTGAGCCGGTTTTCTTTGATTTTTCTTTGATTTTCATATTCGTTTTCTTTTACTTCTTTTTTCTTCCCCCTTTTCTTCATTTATTTGGATTTTTTATTTTTTCTTTTTTTCCATTCTACATTCTTTTATACAAGATTAACATTTTTTAAATAGTTGCTCAACATTTTCAAAAAACTTCTTCAACATTTTTATATACATGATCAACAATTTTTCAAATACTCAGTCAACTTTTTGTCAAATACTTGTTCAATATTTTATCAAATACCTTTTACAATTTTTTCAAATAGTTCTTCAAAAAAATTTCAAATACCCACTCAACATTTTTGCAAATACTTGTTCAATATTTTTCAAATAGTTGTTCAATATTTTTTTTTAAAACTGGCTCAAAATTGTGAATACCTAATTTACATTTTTCAAATACTGGTTTAACATTTTAAATAATTATTTCAGAATTTTTCTAATTCTTGTTCAACATTTTGTTAAATACTTGTTCAACATTTCTAAAACTCATTCATAGTTTCAAATATTCATTCAAAAAATTTCAAATACTCATTCAACATTTTTCAAATGTGTTTTTTGAAGAGTGTTTTTCCTAATATGTATATATGTAGAATGTTATAAACAAAGTAAAAAAAACCAGGCTGTTGTATCCCACGAGCGTGGGCCCGCCCAAGTGGTGTTTGGCTTCAGCGAGTGGTCACCCCTGTCTCGCTGAATGCGAGGAATAGTCGTGCCCTACTGGGCCGGCACAGCAACTTGCTGAAGAAAAGCAAAAAAAACTTTGACACTCAAACTCATGACGTGACCACCAACAGGCTATCGCTGTTACCACTAGACCCAGCTACCTTCCTTGTCCATTTACTAGAAAAATAGATCTATTTGACCCTTCTTACAGTACTACACAAATATACACTGTATATATGGTATTAATTATCTGAAAATAATTTGACAAAAAAATAAAAACAGTTCAAAAACATGAAAAGGTTCGTCATAACCGAAAGAAGTTTGTCGATTGTGAGAAAAAGTTCACAATTTTTTAAAATGTTAATTGGATTTGAAAAAAAGTTCTTCAAATTTGAAGAAATGTTCATCGAATTTGCCAAAAAGTTCATTGTTTTGAAAAAGGTTCATGAAATATAAATAGTTCGTTGAATTTGAAAAAAATCATCCAAGAAAAAGTTCATCGAATTTGTAAAGAAATCAATGAATTTGAATGCAGTTCATCCCATTTGAAAAAAGTTCAAAAAAGTGAAAACAATTCATCATTTAAAAATAAAAAGAACAAATTCGATGAACAAACATTTAAAAAGGAAAATAAATTAAAAACAAATAAATAAACTGGAATAAAACCACCCCGAAGACCAGCGAGCCTGAAAAAACCGGCTAGGAAGCGTCCCAAAAGCAAAGGATTCCCACGATTGTAGATACGAACAAAAATAAAAAAGCATGTTAGAAAGCACAAGACGTTTGATAGCCTAGAGGTAACTCTGTTGGCGTCACTGCAGTTGTCGCGAGTTCGAACGCACATTTGCGAAATGACCTATAAGGCTATAACGGCCACCTGTAGCGCTAAATAGGAAGCGCCTCTGTTACTTCTATTTCTGTAATCTCGTGAACCCTCCCCCCCCCCCCCCCCCCCCCCCCCTCTCTCTCTTTCCTCGATCTAAATAAAATAGGCCGGCCCAAATGGACACGAAGGAACCCTCTCCTAGTTTTTGGAAGCTCCCAGAAGTTTCCCAACCGTTTATTTTTCTGTTTTTATTTTTGTTTTCTCTGTACAGGTTTTCGTTTCGTTTTCTCTGCCGGTTTTTGTTTTGTTTTTTCTGTACCGGTTTCATTTTCTTTTTCTTTACTTTTCTTCAAAATGCATAATATTTTTAAAACTTGATGCACTATTTTCCAAATCAATGACCTTTTTGTCAAATTCGATTTACTTGTATATCAAATTTGATGAACTTTTTTTAGATACGATGAAGTTTTTAAAAAATCCTATGATTTTTTTTCAAAATGTAAGTACCTCCTTCAAACTTTTTTGAGTTGGTTACTGTCTTGTTGAAAAACGTTTTCCTGGCAATCTCCGCTTATTAGGGTGGCCTCTAACAGGTCGGAAGAGTACTAAAAATCTGGCTCATAGATAATTTGTTTTCTTATTCGTGAATTTTTTTGAAGTTGGTGAGCAATTTTTGCGAAATCCCTCAATATTTGTTTGAATCTGTGTGAAGTCAACGCTTGGCCGGTCAACTGGTCAACTGTGATCTGTCAACTTATCAACCTTCGGCCCACAAATGGGGCAGTGTGACCGCCAGGAACTGTTTGGGCGCTTAAGGTGTATAAAAAAGTTTCATGTGTATATGAAAATTGTACATTGTATGAAAAAAGTATACATTAACCTATAAAAAATGTTTCATATGTATACAATTAATCTAGACGGCTAAGAATCTGGCAGACCCCTTTACAAAAGGGCTATCACAGATGGTGCTAGAAAATACATCGAGGGAGATGGATATGAGACCCACATAAGTTGCCTAACCTAACATATGTGATCGGGGATCCATTAATTATGATATGGGAAAACAATCCAGTGGTCAATTGAGGAGAGTATCCTTGCTAACCCACTACGTTGGAGATGCAATAGTCTCGTAATCTATAAGGTGGGTTGACTTTTGTCTTAATATGTTCCAAAACTTGTGTAAGCAAGATGCTATCATACAGATCATTCTTTGGAGTAACACACGGACCTATATTAGTCCGACTGCTAGTCATAGTCATGATATTGGGTAATCTCTAGGGAGCTCATGAACAGGTCAGGAGTATGACTAATAATTAAGGTCCACCCATGGGTTTAGACTTCGGCAACCACGTACAAGTTAACAATTGGCAAAACTTCTGCAGGCTAAACCGACAATTCAAAAAATAGTTCATTGTTCAGTTATGAAGAAGTAATCCAGTTGCTCTAGGTGGAAGTTCAACTTAGCAGTCTCCACTGAAAATTTTGATATATCAAAACATTGTTTGGAATAGATAACAAAATAACGTGTCTCGAGATCTTGCGGGGAATTGTTGGATTATAGATGGGATTTGGCCCATATAAGACAATAATCCCTGGTTAATCTGCAAGGCCCATTTAGGTGCACTTCAAGAGGTGTGAAGTTTATTACCATACTGCTAGTATAGTAAGAGTGAGACCCCTTTATAAGGGATGCTCTACCACAAGCTATTGGGAACTTGGGAAGCGAGGTCGTACACGTGCGCTCCTCCTCCATCGCCGCCTGCCTAACCTCGACGTGTGCTCATGCCGCGGTTTGCGGGAATGAGCTGAGCCGAGCCTTATTTTTGCCGGTCAGGATGGTTAATTAATTGTGAATTAATTAACGAGTCGCTAACAGAAGTGCCACTGTCCGAGACATTGGCATGTGGGCTGTTCACGGACTCAGTCGTGCGCCTAAGCGAAGGCCCATGTACCCAATGGCCTACCTAAGGAGGCGCTAGCTTGTGGAGTGAACTCTAACACACTAACTAGTAACTCCCTCCTTGCACAACCCTAACCGTCATCTACTATTCCTCTCACTATGCTACTTCGGCCGATGCCATCCCGACTACCAGGTGCATGGTTGGTCGAGAGAGCAGGTGCCTCCAGAACCTCATAGTTCGAGATCCTGCCAGGGAGAATAGAGATAAGGTTTTTGTGGAGCATCTCGGTGTGGCTGCTCCCGATCCGTCCCCGTTTCCGTCCTCCTCTACTTCGACTACTTCCCTTGCATGGACCCCATGGCCGACGATGCCTCTGCCCAGAAGAAGTCCACAGACGACGCCGAACCTGCTGCTGTAGCCGCCACATTGGCATGGCCAGCCGGATGGTATTATTCGTTCAACCCCAGTTTGCTTGTTCATGTGCTAGATGTATACGTTGTGTTCATAGATCTTTTAATTACATGTGTTGTTTGTGCTTACACGATTAGATATCCGTATGAATTGCATAATGTGATTGCCATGTTTATTATCTACTTGTGGATTAGATTAATCGAAAAGGTGTTAATATTTCCTGCACATATGTTATTAATCTATGTTACTACCTCCTTCATATGTGTGGTAACATAACGAATTTCATTTATTATTTTATAGAGTCATTTTACATCGAGAAACGCTATGTGATGTGTGTAACATATTATGTTGCTCTATTTGCCTCTCTCCTCATAAATTATGTGCATTCTGCATATGTGGCATGCATGTTACTACTTAAATTACTCACACTATGAGCAGGCTACTTCATCATGTTCCCTACTATTTTTTTGTGAATCAGGTTATAGCAAAGCATATAAATCGATGGTTCGGATATGTTAACTCTGGATAATGTATATACTCATACGCGTAGTACATAATAAGTAGATAAATATGTTGGTACATAGCCATGAAACTGAACCTTACACGCATAGCACAGATTATTGTATACCCACCCATCTATAGTATTTGCATGGATACTGATCCGACTAAAATTCACTGACTTAAATCACCTGACTTGGTGGACCACAGCAAGCTAGATCACTTGTTAGCCACCCAAGGTAATACTAATAAGATGACTTAAGATAGAAAATCTTGGTCCACCAATAAACATGTTTGATGAGCTCGCTTCTTGGCTGCCATGTGTAGGACACTAGTGTTGCTGTGGACGGCGAGTTGCTGCCTGTAGACACAGGTTGGAGCTGCGATGCACAGTTAACCCAAATACCTCGCCCATGTCCAGCGTCTCCGGGCTTGCCCCACCCGGAATCGCCCAGTCAAATTGGTACAGGAGATTGGCTAGCACGAGCTCAAGCGTCGTTGTCGCCATCAGGGCTCCGGGGCACTGCCTACGGCCAAACCCAAACGGGATGAACTCCATCTGCGCCCCGGGCTGTACTCCACGTTCATGGCGTCGCTTCTCTCGAACCTCTCGGGCCTGAACTCCGCGGCGTCCTCCCCCCAGTGCCTCGGGTCCCTCCCCACTGCGAATAAGTTTATCATCACATGGATGTCTTTGGGTATGTTGTAGCCCATTACCTGGCACCTATCTCGGGCTGCCCTGCGCATCACCGCGGCGGGCGGGTGTAGCCTTAGTGTTTCCTTGATCACCATTCGAAGGTAGTGCAGATTGCCGAGGTCTGCGCTCGTTACCGTGGATAGCCCTTGTGCTAGACCCTGTCGAACTTCGTGTTTCGCCCTTGTCATCAACTCTGGGTTGCGGATTAATTCTGCCATGGCCCATTCTAGCGTGGTGGCAGTGGTGTCAGTTGCAGCTGCAAATATATCCTGGAACCATGTCGCAAATGCATGCACAGGTATATTATTGTGTGCGTGAGCGTCCAAATACACAAAGGGAGCTATATATATATATATATGAAAAATAATGACTTACGAAGATGACTGCGCCTATAATGTCAGACGTGAGTGGGAAACGGAGGGTGTCTTCCTTCTGCAGCCTAAGGAGCACGTCTAGCAGGTCCTCGTTGTCTCGAGTGCCGGCGCTTGCGGAGGCACTTTCTTTCATCTCCTTGCGCCCCAACGATGATGTCCCTCAGGATTTGCTGTGCCCGGGCGTGGCTCCTCCTCAGGTCGCGCGCGGCGCCGCTCAACCACCGTACCAACCGCGATGACGGGAAAAGGTGAACGAGGCTGAACCCTCCCACAAGCACCATCATCCTATCGAGCTCATGGAGGTACTTTTCTTGCTGCTGGCACTTGCCACCGAACACTGCCCTCGCGATGATATTGTTCGTAAGCTTGGCCATCTCCCGGCTGAGGTTGATGGTGGCGGCCGGCGAGGTAGAAGACGCACCGAAAATGGAATCGACGAGGTGCGCGATCTCGTCTTACTTGATGGAGTCCATTCGCCGCACTTGCCTCGCGCTGAGCACCTCGACGATGCACACCTTGCGCATCTGCCGCCAGTGCTCGCCATAGGGCGCAAAGACAAGCGCTTTGCCGCCGCAGCTTACGAGGTCACGCGTGGGCGCGCTCGGACGGGTGGCGAAGACGAGGTCCTTCGTCTTCAGCACCTCCATAGCCGCCTCAGGCGTAGAGACAACGAGGGTGGGCACCTCGCCGAGCCGGAGCAGCATCAGCGGGCCGTACCGGCGCGATAGGCGGAGCAATGCGTGGTGGGGCAGCGTGCCGATGAGGTGATGAAGGCTGCCGATGACTGGAAGGTTCCATGGATCTGGAGGAAGCTTTGATCTGTTTTCCTTAGCGACGAAAGGCAGGCAGAGAACCAACGAGATTAGAATCGTGCCTACAGCGGCTAGACCGAAGCCGTAGGAAAGTTGATCCATCTACAAGTTGTTACCCTAAAATCCGTGATTACTTTAGATTGTGTGCTAATGGGCAGTTATTCTGAATTCTTGGTCGAGCATATGGTCCTATATACGCCCGCGCAATAATCCTAAGACAAGCAAACCAAAACGTACGGACCAACCTATAGGGAGTACGTACTTAAAATAAAAAAAACTATCGGCAACACGTGTACTAATCTAATTAATTAGCACTAATAGTGTCTGTGCCTTGCAAATAGAAAAATAACACATACGTTATAGAATTTTATTTACGAACAATCTACGATTGGATGGTTAATTGGCAGGACAGTGATATCCACGTCCCATGACGGTTCAAGTCCTAGATTTGGCACCCATGCTTGCATTTTCATGGAATTATTTTAGGCCTTCCGGCGATGTGCGTTTAGTGAAAGAAGATGTTCCTGTCAACTATGAAGGCATCTGTGACGACTTCGTAAGTCTCAAGATGATGTGCCGGCTCAATCTCTCGAAGGTGTCCATAGGGTAAGATGTGCATGCGTGTGTTCAAAAGGATGAATGCATATATGTATATATGAGTGTTTACGCCTATACAGTGTTTAACAAGGAAATATTTAACTGCTGCGACACAAGAAATGGATGAAAGATGCGTGTGCCCAAGAGTTCTATTTAACAAACACATGGATGTGTGTTGACAAATGCAGTCGTTTTTTTTTCATCATGTTCCCTCCTGAGTCACTCTTACGTTTTTCTTCTCCGTATGTTGGATTTTGTCATAGGATCGATCACATCAAATAATCGTAAACACACACCATCAAAAAGTTTTAGCCAAGGGTACACCTATCTCGTATCCTAAAATTTATCTTTATTTCTTCTCTATTTTCTTGATACAAACTCACACGCCTAGCTGTATATATATATATAGGATAAATATTTTCTTACCACCCAACCGTAGTTACCCCCATGTGAGTTATGTATGTTGTATGTAGTACGCGTCAAAACTGAGAGTATACATCCTCAAAGTTAGGCATGTGCTTATCAGAAATTTACCTTTTCAAATCAGAGATGTCAACATCTCTCTCTGGAGCTCTCCCTGGTTTACCTCTTGGGAAATGATTTATAATCACCTCATTGTTCAAGCAAGTGATTTTGTATATCCCGCTCTTGTTAAAAATCTTTGGCTTCCAGGTCAGAAAATGTGGAATACTAACCTCATAGATACTCTGTTTGATCCAAAATAGCAAACAATCTTAAACAGGTACCAATCATTCAGGAGGAAGGTGAAGACCTATTATGCTGGAGGCCTACTCCAACAGGGAAATTCACTACAAAAAGTGCATCCAAAACTTGTCTGCAGGCCATGCAAGAAGAAGGAGAGCCAAGGCCCAGAACTTTATCCAACAACACAAAAGAACTCTTAAAACAAGTTTGGAAGGAAAGAGAAATAGCTCCAAGGATACAAACTTTTGCATGGAGGCTAATTAGGAAAGCTTTACCTACAGGAAAAAGAGCACGTGAGTATTCAAAACACATTAGTATGCTTTGTGATAGATGTGGTTTAGAGGAGGATGATTTGCACATCTTTTTTGACTGTGCTTTTGCTAGAGCAGCTTGGTTTGCAAAACCATGGTATATAATATCTGACATGTTGAGCGAGAACTCAGATTCTTTAGTTAACATCATCTTAAATTTAGCTAATTCTAATCATCCACACGCCACTTTAAGAAATATTTTCACCTTTATGTGGTGCCTTTGGAAATTTCGAAATGAAAAACTTTTTCAGAAGAAAGATGCCTGTCCAACACATGTCTTTTCTGCTGCTCAAGCTATAAAAATAGTATGTCTTTGGAACAAAATATAATTGTACAGGAAACAGTAGCTTCTGGAGGAGAAAGAAAATACAAACAGGGAGAAAGAAAGCACACCCAAGGAAGTACAATTGACAACACTGAGCTCTCAACACCAATTAAAGTCTTTACAGATGCGGCGTGGAATGAATAGGAGCAAGCAAACACAACAGGAACAGGGAAAGCAGGTCTAGGGATTTTCATGCAGGTACAATATGGACAATCAACATGGCATGTCAAGACTGCAGCAACAGCCATGAAGGCTCAATCGGCAATTCATGCTGAAGCTCTAGATATCAAATTAGCAACTATAATTTTAAACAGGTTGGGAATACAGGAAGCAACCATTTTAATAGATAATCTCACATTGGCCAAGGTGGCGACAGCAAAGGGAGCCTAACTCGCAGCCCGGACATTCGATTATCAAAGGTCTTCTAACAGATTCTTGTGCCCTCACAGCCTCTAGTAATGTTTAGGTTTTTCATGTCAGTAGAAATCAAAACACTGAGGCTCACGAAGCAGCTAGCCTATTCACAGGAATTTCGTCCAAATCAAAAGGCTATAATTAAATGTAGTGCAGTTGAATATCAGCAATGGCATCATTCCCTGGAACAAATTATTGGAGATGTATTACAGCAGGGGTATGCCATTAATCATGTAAATTGCTGTTATTTTGAATGAATGGCCCCTTGAGCGCCCCTGTGTTGTTAAAAAAAACTGAGAGTATGTAGTACCAGTAGTATGTACTCCCTCCGTTTCTAAATATTTGTGTTTTTAGAGATTTCAATTAGACTACCACATACGGATGTATATAGACATATTTTAGAGTGTGGATTTACTCCGTATGTTGTCACTTGTTGAAATCTTTACAAAACAAATATTTAGGAACAGAGAGAGTAGTATATAAGAGCATTTAAAACCGCAATACCCAACTTTTGGCCCCCAAACGGACAGTGACCGGACAACACATAGAAAGTTAACTCTACAGTCGCAAACACCGTTTCCAAATTACCAAATTACCAAATGCACTATATTAAGGTAGTATGTGTTAGTTTCTGACCTTGAGTGGTGAAGACGAGCGACAGGTAGCGGCCTTGGATATCGCCGCCGAGATGTCACGGTGCTTGGCCGAGAACAACTAGTTGACGAGCGCTCCTTAGGAAGCCTCACAACGATCAACGTCACTTATCGCGCTCTCAGTCGCCCGCCACGTGTTACGCTCTGGGCGTTTCCTCCGGATATTATTTATTTTTATTTTTTCGCATGCGTTTTCTGCTTTTTAAATGTTTTTTCTGGCTTTTTTATGTTTCGGTTTTTCACCGGTCTTTCTTAGTTTTTGGATACATTTTTTAGAATTGCGCGAAAAAACATGTTTTTTTTCTTTTATTTTGCAAGAGTCACGGTTTTACTTCCATGAGAGACATGGTTTTGCTTTCTCGAGAGTCACGGCCCTGCCTGTCGGAAACGGAAAAAAACCCCATTTTCTATTTTTTTTCTTCCGCAAGAGGCACGGTTGTGCTTTCGCGAGAAGCACGGCCGTGTCTCTCGGAAACGAAAAAAACTTGTTTCTGATTTTATTCCTTCCGCGAGAGACGCCATTTTGCTTCCGCGAGAGGCACGGCCGTGCCTCTCGGAAACGGAAAAAGAAATGCGTTTTCTGTTTTTTTTTTCTTTCGCGAGAGGCACGATTTTGCTTCCGTGAGAGGCATGATTACGCTTTGCGATTGGCATGGCCGTGCCTCCTCGGAAACGGAAAAACGCGTTCTCTTTTTTTGCTTCCGCGAGAGGCACAATTTTTTTCGTGAAAAAAAAGTTCGTCAAAACCTATCAACATGGGATCTAGTTTTGAAGATCTCGATGCGAATAATCCAACCGTGAAAACGGTTCGAGATTGGAAAGCACGATTTAAGAGATAAAACGTTTTGAACAAACGGATCTACGAAAAAAGGGAAAACTCCCAGATTGCGACAAGTGGCGCCTATCCAGCACGCCACTTGTCGCAACCCGGAAAGTTAGGAGTGATCTTTGCAATGAATACTTTCTCAATTAGTGATTTGTTGCTTGGCCGGGTTGCGGCCGACGAGGACGAGATTAAGCCCCTTGCATGCTAGTTCCATTGGCCGTGGACCGGCCCATGCCGGATGATGGGCCGGGGATGACGACCGGTCTGCCATAGCGGCGTCGTAGGTCCTTGGGCCGGCATAGGCAGAGGGTGAGGTTGTAAAGGAGCGGAAAGCCAAAGCGGTTACGTGGAGGGCGCCAAGAACCTACGTGGAGTGTGTGTGTTTTGATCAGATCTGGATTGTGTGTGTCCTCAACTCCTTTGTCTCAAAGGGAAACCTGCCTTATACTCAGATGGAAGGTACCACAACCATTTATTAGGTAACCACATGGCATATGTGGTAAGCTATAACAAAAACATATCAAACCCATTTATTAAATCTGTTGATATATAACTAATAACTCCCACCAATAAAGGAGACCTATTAACTTGATGGCTTTCTCAAACGGCATTAATTAAAATTTCTGGTACAACTGGAACTTTATTAAGGTCTTCAATTTTCTTACGGGAGAACAATTGGGTACTTAGATATTAAATCCTGGCCGTTTTGGTAGTTTTGCATCGCTCCCGTTTCTTTTTGAGCAGTGCTAGGCGTACGATGACTTCCTGTACGATGCGGTACGACACTGCTCGGTCACCCTCCGATCAAATCTATGCATCAACGGGAATCGTTGGGTCACTTGGTCGGACGTGAAATCGTCCATTTGAAGTCGTATGCAGAGCAATTTCGTTTCTTTTTCTGGCATGAGCCCATAACCGGGAGTCTAGATGCTTAACAAACGCATACGATATCTAGTGTTAGCGCTAGACGCTTGTACATGCTAACTTGCTTAGGATTTTAAATGCCCATGCATTGGAGATGACCTTACCAGCATACCTTCTGCAAGCCCAATGTTATTGCCCATGAACTGGCTAGTATGACAAAAATTGTGAACCCGAATGTATGGTTAGCTTACCACCCCTATTAACATGATATTTTTAAATGATTTAATTTGGTAAGAACATTGATTTATCAAGGAAACATTTTTTAATTGGTGTCAGTAAGAGGTTGTGTAGTGTGGCGGTTTTTAGGAAAAACTGATAGAGAAAAAAATATTGGAGGAAAAAAAATAAAAACAGAGAGGGAGAGCAGAACGTTGTAAGGCTGGACTTGGGATAAACGGATGACATAACCTTACATCTTCTTTTAAGCAGTAGACAAAAGTCTAGCCCAGTTTATTTCAGTGCGCCGTGCATCCCCCATGTACAGTCCTATGTGGCTACTATGCTCCAAAACATCGAGTCATTGGTCGTTATTTCTTGGAAACCACCATAGATAATTCGAATTTACATAGACCAGGTTCGGCCTCATGTCAGTCAAGCTGTTTTAACATATACGTCTGGGTTCATATTGAATAAAGTCATCAATTCAAGAGGAGAATTCTGTTCCTATGAAGCCGAAGATGGCGACATCACACCAGTAAGGAGAGTCACATGTTATATCTGGACTTACTATAAATTATGTTCCATGTTATGTTGTTGTACTTTGGAAGCATGTTTTGCCCGTCTGTGGTGCATTGATCTATATATACAGAATTATCGTGTGAGACGCTTGCGCATTTAGGCCATGTACTGTCCAGGATGCTTATGCACTGATTGTTGAAGACTGAGAGTATTGTTGTATCTCAAAGGATGAAGGGAGGCAAGGCGATGGGCCCGGATTGTATCCCTATTGAGATGTGAAAAGGTCTCGGGGACATAGCGATAGTATGGCTAACCAAGCTTTTCAACCTCATTTTTCGGGCAAACAAGATGCCAGAAGAATGAAGACGGAATATATTAGTACCAATCTTCAAGAACAAGGGGGATGTTCAGAGTTGTACTAATTACCATGGAATTAAGCTGATGAGCCATACAATGAAGCTATGGGAGAGAGTCATTGAGCACCGCTTAAGAAGAATGACAAGCGTGACCAAAAACCAGTTTGGTTTCATGCCTGGGAGGTCGACCATGAAAGCCATTTTCTTGGTACGACAGCTTATGGAGAGATATAGGGAGCAAAGGAAGGACTTGCATATGGTGTTCATTGACTTGGAGAAGGCCTATGATAAGATACCGCGAAATGTCATGTGGTGGGCCTTGGAGAAACACAAAGTCCCAGCAAAGTACATTACCCTCATCAAGGACATGTACGATAATGTTGTGACAAGTGTTCGAACAAGTGATGTCGATATTGATGACTTCCCGACTAAGATAGGACTGCATCAGGGGTCAGCTTTGAGCCCTTATCTTTTTGCATTGGTGATGGATGAGGCCACAAGGGATATACAAGGAGATATCCCATGGTGTATGCTCTTTGCGGATGATGTGGTGCTAGTTGACGATAGTCAGGCGGGGGTAAATAGGAAGTTAGAGTATGTGATGTGCGGTTTCAGTACTACTAGGTGTGAGGAGGAGGAGGTTAGCCTTGATGGTCAGGTGGTACCTCAGAAGGACACCTTTCGGTATTTGGGGTCAATGCTGCAGGAGGATGGGGGTATTGATGAAGATGTGAACCATCGGATCAAAGCCGGATGGATGAAGTGGCGCCAAGCTTCTGGCATTCTCTGTGACAAGAGAGTGCCACAAAAGCTAAAAGGCAAGTTCTACAGGACGGCGGTTCGACCCGCAATGTTGTATGGCGCTGAGTGTTGGCCGACTAAAAGGCGACACGTTCAACAGTTAGGTGTGGCGGAGACGCATATGTTGAGATGGATGTGTGGCCACACGAGGAAGGATCGAGTCCGGAATGATGATATACGAGATAGAGTTGGGGTAGCACCAATTGAAGAGAAACTTGTCCAACATCGTCTGAGATGGTTTGGGCATATCCAGCGCAGGGCTCCAGAAGCTCCAGTGCATAGCGGCTGGCTAAAGCGTGCGGAGAATGTCAAGAGAGGGCGGGGTAGACCGAATTTGACATGGGAGGAGTCCGTTAAGAGAGACCTGAAGGATTGGGGTATCACCGAAGAGCTAGCTATGGATAGGGGTGCATGGAAGCTTGCTATCCATGTGTCAGAGCAATGAGTTGATTGCGAGATCTTATGGGTTTCACCTCTAGCCTACTCCAACTTGTTTGGGACTAAAGGCTTTGTTGTTGTTGTTGTTGTAATGGTGAGTGCCTCACATATGTGCTGAACCGAAAGCATGCTGGAGATGGCCGATGCTTATTCTAGAGCCGCCAGAGATGGTCGCACCACATCTGGTCGCTGCCACAACGCGTGGCATGCCTGCGACGAGGGCGAAGATGTCCATTGCATGAGATGGCAAGCGGAGATGGCCGCTGCCTCTGCTACCTATTCCTGGCTCACTCCGGTGGGTATCTGGGGGCTGTCCGACGTCGTGGTTCAGACGGGCTTCTTGCTGGCAAGGGGAAGCTGGAGAGCGAGAAAAAGGGAGATGGAGCCGACGGCAGAAAGATAGAGAGGGAGAAGGCGATAAGAGAGAGGGAGAGTGAGGAAGAGGCCACGAGCCGTTCGATCTAGGAGCGGTGGATTCCGCAAATTGATGCGACATCATCGATCCACGCCAGTCACTCCAAACCAATCTTGATGAAGTAGGAGATCACATATTTCTTGGCTTTGCTGAGGGCCTTTCAGAAATAAATCGGCAAACTCCACCGATGGTGAAGGAGGTGTGTCGACCCGTCAGTGTTATCAACATGAGCATCAAGGAGATGTGGGCCGACTCCACCGATGGTGGCCACGCATAGGATGCCAAGGAATCGACGTGAGAATGCCCATCGCCTGAGCATGACGATGACCTGTTGGTGCAGCTGCAAAAGATGTAAGGCAGCTGTGGGAAACAAGTAGGGATAAGGTGAAGTCTTTTTATATACAGGCACAATTGTGGAGGTGCTTAGACTTCACGGGAGCCTTCGAGAGATTTAGGGAATCACGTAGAAATTGTGGCAAAAACCGAGTCCGTGCACGATCGGATCAAATGAAGATGTGTCAACAAAAGAGAGAAACACAAAACCCGAGAGCACTACATATACACATAAACAATGCAACAACCAGATCGCTGGACACAAAAACCATTAACAAACCATCATGTAAAACTATAAATGAACCGAACGTAAAAGGGAACATCTGTCAATCTGTTAGAAATCAAGTAGACACTAAAATTCCTAGGGAGGGGCTATCTTAGCCGGTATACTTATTAAAGGTGGTGTCCATCTGAATGAATAAACATGTTCGATCTAGATGTAAATCGCCCAGGGGGGGAAATGGGAAAAAAGCTGAAGCTAATTTGAGCTCTAATTATTTTTGTTCCACGCATCTCAGATGTTATCTCAGTGTGAGAATTTGCACAAACCTGGAAGGCTCTCTTGTCTTCGATGTGTAAAAATTCTATCTATATTTTTGTTTCTAAAAAAACTCTTCATATATGAAAATAATGTAAATAGGTATTTATTGTATGCACAATTTTTTTTTTTGGTGTTTGCATTTTTCTCCAAACACTGTTGATTCAGAGCGCTGTGCGCACCCATCACATTCAGTTATTGTTCTCCCGCGATTACTGTTCACATAAAATTACCACTTATGATCAATTATTATGGGCACAATTACTTTTCATGAGTATTGTTTACTTGAGGTCACGGGTCAAAGCTACCATGTGTCAACCAGAAATGAGTTGTCCCATAACCCTGCAAATGCATAGCATGGGAGCTAGCTCCGCCGCTTTAATTGTTTCTATATATATATAATACTTGCCCCCTTCTTCTTCTTCATCGGTCCACCCATCTTACAGACCAAAGAATTCCTCCCTCTCCTCCATCTCACGCAGAAGTGAGTACTCGCTCCTCGTTTGTTCTTGCCTGGATCGTTTTAATCTTTTTCTTTGCTTTCTCAAATGATGACAACCTGTATTAGATTTATTATTTGCCGTGCATGACTACTGACTCCGAACAATGCTCATGCTTTTTTTCCGGCAAAGTCATAACAATGCTCATACATGGTGTATTTTCTCCCAGGAAATTCTATTTCTAGCTAGGCTCCTGGACGACCATGGGAAGCACCACCCTACCATCGGTGGGTGAGATCCGGCGTTTGCAGCGCGCGGAGGGGCCTGCAGCCATCCTCGCCGTCGGCACGGCAAACCCGCCCAACTGCGTTTCCCAGGAGGAGTACCCCGACTACTACTTCCGCATCACCAAGAGCCAACACCTCACAGACCTCAAACAAAAACTCAAGTCCTTCTGTAAGCAGAAGGGAAATTATATATAGATGCAAATATTGGGTTCACTTCATACCTGACGATGATGTGGACAAACTTGTTTTCTACGATGATCAGGCCAGATGACCTCAACGGAGAAGCGCTACTTCCACCACACGGAAGAGCTTCTGGAAGACCACCCCAATTTCTTCTGCCGCGGCATACCGTCCCTAGACGCCCGGCTGGAAATCGCTGCTGCTGCTGCCCCGGAGCTGGCGGCGTCAGCAGCAGCCAAGGCCATAGCGAAGTGGGGCCGTCAGGCCACCGACATCACCCACCTCGTCGTCGGCACCAACTCTGGTGCGCAAGCCCCGGCCGTCGACCTCCGCCTGGCCTCTCTACTCGGCCTGCGCGCGTCCGTCTGCAGGACGATGCTCAACCTCAACGGCTGCTCCGCCGGTGCCGCCTCGCTCCGTCTCGCCAAGGACCTGGCCGAGAACAACCGCGGCGCGCGCGTGCTGGTGGCCTGCGTCGAGCTCACCGTCGTCGCCTTCCACGGGCCCGAGGAGGCGTACCCACACAAGCTCATCAGCCAGGCTGTCTTTGGCGACGGTGCGGGCGCGGTCATTGTCGGAGCTGACGCCGTGCACCCCATCGAGCGCCCGCTCTTCGAGATGGTGTCGGCCTCACAGACCACGATACCAGCAACCGACGGCGTGCTCACCATGCAGCTCACGGAAGCCGGCCTCGACGGCCACATCTTCACCAAGGAGCTAATTCCTCTAGCAGCGCAGCACATCGAGCAGTGTCTCATGGACGCGTTCCAGCAGCTTGGAATAATGAACGGGGGCACGAACTGGAACGATCTCTTCTTTGTGGTGCACCCTGGCATCCGTGGAATAATGGACCACATCCAACGGGCTCTCCGGCTAGATCCTGGGAAGCTGGCCGCTAGCCGGACTGTGCTGAGTGAGTACGGGAACATGCTTGGTGCCACACTGATCTTCGTGCTCGACGAGCAACGGCGGCAGATGGAGGAGGACGGAGAGACGGGTGAGTGGGGTGTGATGATGGGATTTGGACCAGGGTTCACAGTTGAGACCATGCTGCTACATGCGGTGGCCAGAAACCTGCACAACAAAAATTGACACTCCATCAATTAATAAGCTACTTCTGTCATACTATATACTTCCAAACTAAAATAAGCAAGTTGAATTGTAAACACTCACATCATAAGACCACGCGCAAGGGAAGATCAGAAAAACTTCCCCACATGCATCCTAGCTACTACTACGGGATACTTACCCCACATGTCTCATATACTAGCATGTGATATTATATATACTACTTTATAATTATAAGTATGTTCACATATTATATAAATCATATGTCAAAGTGAGTTAGAAGAAAAAACTTGCAAGTTGGCCCTTTGTTTTTATTATATTTGTGAAATAAGTATATATTTGTACGTAAAAACAAGCATTTTAAAAAATATGATGCATACTACCTAAACATTCGTATATACTACATATGACGCACAAATACTCTCTGCTACTTGTGAACTGCGTTGGGTTTTTCCCCGAAAAAAGGGAGATGCGGTATAGTGGAGATCAGTATTTCCCTCAGTGGGAACCAAGGTTATCGAACAAATAGGAGAACTAAGCAAATTCTCTTCGATAACACCTACACAGCAAATATTTGCACCAAACGCGAGCAAGAGAGTTGTCAATCCCCTTGAACTCGTTATGTGCAAGGATTAATTCCGATAGTGATAAATAGATAAATTATAAAACAAAATAAAAGTAAATAAATTACAACAAAGTATTTTTGCTTTTACCAATCTGATAAAAGAAGACACGGGGGCCATAACTTTTAGTACAGGTTTCTCTCTCGAACACACAACATACGGTGGGTAAACAGATTATTGTTGGACAATTGATAAAAACACACATAGTAATAACGTTATTCATGGCAATGATCATGTATATAGGCATTATATTATGTCTGAGACAAGTAGACCGACTCCTGCCTGCATCCACTACTATTACTCCACCAGTCGACTGTTATCCAACATGCATCTATGGTATTAAACTCATGACAAACAAAATAACAGTTTAAGTAAGATGACATGATGTAGACAAAGTAAACCCAATCAATATGAATAAACCCCGTCGGTTTATTCTTAATGGCTACAATACAAATACGCGCCTCGCTACCCCTTTTGTCACGAGGTGAAGACACCGCAAGGTTGAACCCATCACAAATCATCACTCCCACTAAAGATTAATCAATCTAGGTGGCCAAACCAACCGGATAGATAGGTGAGAAATACAAAACTATAACAATCAAGCATAATAAAATTCAGAAAAAAACTCAATTACTTTCAATGAATAATCTGATCATAAACCAACAATTTATCCGATCCCAACATACACACCGCAAAATAAGATTATATCGGATAGAACTCCAAGAAGATCAAAGAACATGGAATTGAAGATCAAAACAGAGAAGAAGACATCTAGTTACTAGCTATGAACCCGTATGTCTGTGGTGAACTACTCACACATCATCGGAAGGTAGTAAGAATGATGTAGAAGCCCTCCGTGATTGATTCCCTCTCCAGCAAAATACCGGAAAAAGGCCTTCAGATGGGACCGCAGAAGAAAAGAAGTTTGCGGCAGCGGAAAAAGTGTTTCCGGTGTTTCCTTGTTGGTTTTGGAAGTATTTACGAATTTATAGAGGTGGAATTAGGTCAAACAGAGATATGTGGGAGTCACGAGCTCAGGGTGCGCGTCCGGTGAGGTCGTGGCTCTCCGTAAGTCTTCCGGCCTCCTCCCAAACCTTTTAGGGTCTTTTCAAAAAATAATTTTATAATGGTATCTACGGAATCTAAAATAGTAGTTTGAATATAGTCGAGTCTCCAATTGATACCATTGGTAGAGATTTTGACACTGCCATCTGCGTATATGATGATAAGATTAGGCGGAGATTAATGTTGGTCGCCCCAAAAGGGCGGCGGATGATAGTAGACATTAAAAATTAGTCGGCATAATGATATCTTGGCAATGGTCCGTGCCGATCGATCATCATACAACCAAAAGGAAGGTAGATGCTATTACAAATGCACGGTGTTGTAGTTGTTTGTACTAAGTTCTAATTACTCCTGCTTCGAAAGAGTTTGACGCCATGATGACGTGAGTACATGGATGTAGCAAGCTAGATAGTAGTTCAGTTAGTCAATCGTGCTGCCACACCTTCGATAGCCACCGGACACGTTCAGTTTCAGGCCTTCAGCATCTCCTCCACCGTCGTCGAAATCCTGGCCGGCGCTAGAATCCTGTGCAGAGGCAGATCACGGAGTTCAAATACCAGACAGACATCTGAAAACACGGCATCCACCCAGGGGAACGCTTTGGCAAGAAGTCGTCTCGCATCCTGACGAGGGTCAAAATATCGAAAACATGAGTTGTATCAACCTGCAATTTTATTCACTCTCCCCCAGTAAAAGCTTGTATGGAAACTGTACATAAAAAAGGTACTGGTAGGATTTGTTCAACCTATTTGGTTGCTGGACTACTAGTAGGATTTGTGTTGCATGAGACTCATTTTCCTACGTTTTTTTTGCCCTTGGGGCAGCCATGTGCGGCAGTTATTATGATCAGATGATGAACTGTTATTTATATATTAAACAAATGGCTCTGTTCTTTTTTCCGAAAAATAAATGTATATTACTCCCTTCGCCTGAAAAAGTTTGTCCCAAGTTTGTCTCTCAAATGGATGTATCTAGCACTAATTTTATGCTAGATACACCCGTTTGAGGGAGGGAGTAGTATCTACTGAATCTAAACTAACAGTGTGAATATAGTCGAGTCGCCAATTGATAACATTGGTTGAGATTTTGACACTACCAATTGATAACATCAAAATTAATTGGCATAATGATATCTTGTCAATGCTCCGTACCTATCGATCATCAAACAACCAAAAGGACGGCAGATGATATTAAAAAGGAACGGTGTTGCAGTTGTTTGTTCTAAGTTGTAACAGCTCCAGCTTCGACAGACTTTGACACCATGATGACCTGAGTTCATCGAAGTGGCGAGCTAGATAGTGGTTGAGTTAGTCGGTCATGCTGCCACAGGAGTACACGACAATCCACATGCACATGCACACAAGGACCTACGCTGCTAGCTTGATAGACTCCTGCCCCGTCCGCTCTCAGTACTTGATAGTCTACCTCCGCCGTCGTCAAAATCCTGGCCGGCGCTAGACCCCTTGGTCATCTATCACACTTGAAGCAACGGATCTGGTTTGGCAACTACATGTTCGTGTCTTTATAAGAAATGATATGATATCTACTATTCTTGTAACCATAAAAGGACGGCAGATGATACTACATGTCATAATTAATATCCCTGATATCCCTGAATGCTTGGGCTCAGCTACCGGCGTTCATTCCAATTATTGTAGATTTGTGTTGACAGACACAATGATGTGATTTATTAATTGAGTAAAATACACTGGAGGTCCTAAAGTATTTCAAGTGTATCAAGTAGGTCCTAAAAGTTTGAAATCGTTCACGCGGGTCCTATATATTTATTTTAGCCATGACTATTAGGACCTACTTGATACACTTGGAATACTTTTACGACCCATGATATACTACTTACAAACATTTAGGACCCGTGGTGAATGATATCAAACTTTTAGAACCTACTTCACACGCTTGGAATACTTTTAGGACCCGCGGTAAATTACTTACAAATATTTAGGACCCGCATCGAATGATTTCAAACATTTATGACCTACTTGCCACACTCGGAAGGCTTTTAGGACTCTTACTCTATTGATTCTTATTTATTTTTTGTTACTAGACAGTGGACGGTGCGCCCCATCAGTGTGGCCGAGTAGCGAGTAGTGTCTCATTTTCGCTGTCAGTTCCTTGTATTTGTGTCAAACTTTGACATAAATATAACAAATAAAATTTAATTTATATGTAAAAATATATATTATGGGAATCAGCTTTTGAATACCTCTCCAATGATATACTTTCTTGTAGCATATATAAATCATAGTTTGTTATATAGGTGGTCAAAATTTGACCAAAATATGAGGTGGCTAATAAACTTGGATGCAGGACGTCGATAATTTTTTGTCTCCGTTCAATACAGTAAAAGCTTCGCCCTGCATGGCAGCTGTTGTTTTTTACTATTAACTAGTATAGTGGCCCGCTCGATGCGCGTGCTACGATTTAAAAAATGTAATTTACATAGTCAATATATTAGGTCTCTATGTTAAGAATATGTTCTCTTTTGCCTAAAGAAAAATTGGGGCCAAATCTGGTGACATTTACAAAATGATTCTTTTTCGTCAGCATAACTTCGTCTTAGATATATTCGCTTCTCCGGTTGTAATTTGAATATATATGTTTCACATGAATCATGTACGTACATGTTATGCATATTAAGTATATTTCTTCATTATTGAATCCATTGCGCAATTAATGTTTATTTATTTTTTTGGTCTCTCTAGCATGTTGTTGTATTTTCAGATTTTTTTTTCTTCAAGCACATAATAAGTTTTTGTTATTGTTTTTGTAGGCATAGGTAAATTTCATAGGAAGTATGTAGAATTACACATTTACTTATTAATTATCGATGTGTGTACAATTAATATTGCAAATTTTGTATATAGAGAAATAAAAAATTATGTTTATTGATATGCATTTCAATAATCCATCTGGCCTTAACCTCTACACAACGAGATCTTATGGTAAAACAATTGTTCTAGCAGAAATACAATCAGGGGCACTAAAGTTGTTAAGTTTGTATGGCTCCATCAGATTTTTACTTGTTTTGTCAGTGTTTGAATGCTCATCTTAATTCTTATCTCAAGATATGCCATTTAGATTATTTTTGTGGAAACACATATATGGATTTGTGTTGTATCGGTAACTCATGAGCTTTTCATATTGGCGCACTAGAGAATTTGTGATGGTTGTTTCTATATGCTGTCATCCAAAAGCATTGTAGAATCTCATTCTAGAATACAGAGGTGCCAACAGGTAGACATATTATAATAGAATTTCAGTTTTAAATGAATTTCCAATGTCTTTCAAAGCATTATGAATCTCATAGGATATTTTGAACTATATGAAGATGCCAGCATGTACAGGTATTAGGAAACACTCACATGTTGGCATTCTGAAAGATCATACTATATTCCGATAAGTCTAAACCGTTGAACTTAAGCAAAATATAAGTTGCATATTGTCATTGTTTCAGCATACATGTGCGGAGAGGAACCTAAATCGTAAAAGCAAGAAATATCTGATGACGGTGTCCCGTTCTTTCCACCATCTAATAAGGAAACATAAGGGTCCAAAGACACACATCTAAGGCACTCCATGGATGGAAAAATTGAACTGGCCTCAACATGAGCATAGACAGAAAGCAACAAAGCTGATTAATTGTTCCTATGGAAGGCTAACCACGCTAGCTTGATGATTGATTTACCGCCGGCCGAAAACGCACATATACATAGAACTCAGGCCTGACTCGTATATTAACTCTGCCTACTATAGCACGTCCGTATGTACGTATTAGGAAGCTGACTAATTAATTGCTGGCCGAAAATACATATGGATATGAAACAGCTTGGTCTAGCTAGATGATTGATTGGCCGCCGATCAAAAACAGACATGCACGTAGACATGTCTCACACATGAATTAACTCTTTCATCCTTAGCACATATGTACACGTATGTACGTACTTGTACGCTATAGTTAGCAAGCTAATTGATTTCCTGCCAGCCGGAAGCACACACATGCGAAACTTGATTTCCCTCATGGGATTTCTTCCCGCTCAGAGCATGTTTCGTAGGCAGCTGTCCTTGTACATAATACGTCCGACCAGATGTGCAAGCAATAGACAGAGCTATGATAAGGGTACGGCAATTGATGGGAATACATGTCAGTACCACCGGCAAAGGAAAAACGGAGGCGTGCGCGGCACAGGAAGAGAACTTGATGGTAGATTTCTTTTTGGGAAAGATTGGACAAAGAAAATCTAGGAGAAACTAATGTAGGGCGTATGAGGTTGATGTGTAGTGGACTCTAATTTATTATATATAAAATAAACTAATCTGGGTTTGATGTATCGACGTGGGGTAAGAGAGTTTGAGTTTTTTGAGAGAGACCAGATGAGACATGTTAGCATGTAAAAAAAAAAACTAATGTATGGCACGACTCATGGTAGATTAGGACAATGTTATATATATTACGTATATCATTTTTTATGGAATATGTTACACATATCTAACGGTTATATAATTATAATATTAGAAAAGCCACCGGATCCAGGGCTTGTATTTTCTAATGAACATATAATTTTCTATACTAATCTCTTGCTTCTAAGTAACCCATCAAAAAAAAGTAACCCATCAGTTACTTTTCATATATAAATAGATGTGAGAATATTATTATTAATTAATTTGGATTTTTTTCAAGTTCAGTAAGGTAAAGAAGGGAGCTCTTGTTGACACCTTGTTGTCATATCTATGCAACTTTTTAATTACCTATACTTACACTCATAAGATTCTCTAGAAATTCTAGTGTTAATCCCGCCGTTTATATGATGGGACCGAGTTATAACAATGCAGATCCACCAATATAATCCTTGCAATCTAGGAAAAAAAGAACATGCATAAAAAGCCAACCCAGGGTGCATGCATTCCATCATCATGGTCCTAATAAGTGGGAAAAACCCTTTGCATCACTGAAAATGGTACCAACTTTTACCTAAATATACGAAACCTTCCATCCATCGTACTATATACCCCCCCCCCTCCACACACAATTTCAGTGTGGGCCCGCTGCCACGCTAAGCCCAATTAAACATTGGAACCTTACCCTGTAAGCCTCCTTCCCACGTACTAACTCTTTGTGGATGTAGCAAAACTCTTGCATCATGTGTCCTTTTTTGTGAGTACGTCAATGGCGTACCATATTTTTATAAAAGGCAGAAGACAATTACAAGAAGCTACAACATGCTGCGAACAACAAGTATAGGAACAACACCACATCCAAGCTAATCCGAAGAAAAGCCGCTACACACATTACAAAACAACGCAAAGGAGCTTGTCAGACCCGAGCATCAAAGCCGCGTCTCGACCAACACCGGCCAATACGAAGAGCAACAACTTCGACCAAACTTCCCTTGTAGACGCACCAACCACCCTTGATGCCGAAAAGGAGATGGCAGGTGGGTAGTGGGACTCCGTAAGTTCCGGGAAAGCCACCGTCTTGGACTCACTGACATTGGTATAGATAGCGCCCAAGATCCTCTACTCGGACCAGCGGCACACACCGAAGAACCACATGACCGAACCTCCAGGCCAACTCTCCTTCCATGATGCTCCCAATGGAGGAACGACACCAAGACGCCACCATCACAGGTCCAAGACCTAGGATTTCGCCGGTGACTACAAACCAAAGAAGGAGGGGAGATGCCGACACACCATAGCGACGCCTCCAAGCAGGGGAACGACATCCACAGGCACCGTCATAGCCAGCACCGACCGAAGATGGGCGGGATTTTCATCCGTCGCCCACCTCCCACCCCTTGCAAGGAAAGAGGCCACATGTCTGTGACGGGTAACATCGCTGCCGCCACAGCACCTCGACATCGTGACTAATTTTGCAGAACACCGATGCCCTGCATGGCCAAGTACACGCACTCCATGAACCACCGCCTGCACGACTGATGAAGATCCAATCCAGCAAGGCAGCACCCAACACCAACACAGCCAGAGGCCATCGGAACCGCAGCAGTAACTGCACACGCCCACTCCTGGCGGCAGCCATGCCACGACTGCGGCTCAGGAACCCACGAACAGGGAGCATTTCCACCACATCGACCTCCCCGCAGAGGGCCGCAGGCCCGGCCACCCTGCTCAGATCCGACCTGCGCCAAGCACTCCATCCCACGGCGCCACCACTGGCGCCGGTGACCGCAGGAGGCAAGCCGCGCACCCTGTCCACCACAGCATGTCCCGGCCGCCACTTTCGCAGCCATCCGGCAGAGATCTGTTGCCTCCAACGTCCACCAGGCGCACCTAGGGGGACCGCTGTGCAACACCTCCACCTCACCACGCCGTCGGCCATGCTCCGCCTCATCGTGCGCTGCCCACGACCGCACCGGTAAGATCCACCACGCCGCCCGCTATGCCACTCCCCCGTGCGAAGGAGGCCCGTTGGGGCACGCCGAACTCGCCCGCCTAGGTGCCGCCACCACCGCCGGCGCCGGCGGCAGCAGCGGCCAGCGAGCGCAAGGAGCGGCACTCGCGGGGCTAGGTTTTGGTCTCCGGAGCCGCCCGCGCGAGCCGCTCGAGAGGGAGGGAGTGGAAAAGCTTCCACTGTCGCTCCTGGAAAAAGACTTTCGCCCAATAGTTGCCAAACTCCAACCAAGGGTCGAACCTTGGCAGGGGAGATGGTTGTCCAAGGCCGCGTGAGTGATTTTTATGAATTCCTCCCTCATTAGCCTCTTGATGTACCTCATGGGATTCTATACTCTACACGAATCCCTTCATAAGGAGGTCACCAAGCTCCTCTCCAGATTCTTTTTGGGCTGGAGAGAATAATAAACAAAAGTACCACATGGTGAAGTGGTCTGAGATCTGTAAGCCCAAGGACCAAGGGGGCCTTGGGGTCATCTCATCCAAGCGGATGAACATAGCCCTCCTTTCCGAATGGCTCTGGCGTATCCAGACCTGCGAGGGAGGCTTGTGGTTGGAGATTATTCGCTCAAAATAGCTTCGCGGGCAACCGTTGGCCTTCGCCTCTCGCTCTGGAGGCTCCCAATTCTGGCAAACGGTGGTCCGGTTGATGCCGATCTTGCGTATTGGGACCTCCATTAAAGTGTGCTCCGTATTCGGTACCCTGTTTTGGCTGGATAGGTAGGCTGGGAATCGGCCCTTTGCGGAGCGTTTTCACGCCTTATTCTCGATTTGTGCCCACCCACAGCTCTCTGTGGCCGCTGCTCTAACCGACTTGGGCGCCATTGCCTTCCTCCGTACCTTTGGGGCGACGGAACGCGAGCAATGGGAAGAATTGCTCTCGTGTATCGCCCTTCACCCCCCCTCCCTTGAGCCCGATGTGCTCTCGTGGCACCTAGAACCTAGTGGCCGGTTCTCAACTAGGTCCCTTTACCAGGCGATTGTCCCTTCGCCGGGACCAGTAGAGCTAGCGGTTCTTTGGGAAATCAAACTCCCATTGAAGATCCGCATATTTCTTTGGCAATGGGTACGACGGCGCCTACCTTCGGGTACGGAGGTCCAGAAATGTAACGGACCTGGGAACGTTCTGTGCCCCATCTGTTTGGTCCCGGAAAACTGCAAACACATCTTCTTTCGATGGCCGGTGGCTCAATTCCTTTGGAGTTGTTTCCGGGAGGTGGTTGGTGGCAACTGGTGCCACGACAACCTCCCGGACCTGTTTGAGGAGGTCCTTAGACTACCCGGTCCCAGGCGCCCACCCATCTGGGTGGCGCTGGGTACCCTCGCTTGGATGTTATGGTGTTGGCCCAATAAACTTGTCATCGAACGTGTGATTCCATGCCGTGTGACTGATGCAATCTACAAAATGTGTGGCTTCTTACAGCTTTGGAGACCGCTTAGCAGTCAGCGGGACCGAGACGTCATCAACAACTTCATTGCAGGTCTCCGTTCCTCGGCCTCGGCTTTTGCTCCACCGCCACCACCTCCGCCTCCTCCTCCCGAGCCGGATTAGCCTTTTTTAGCTTTATTTGGGGCTTGTCTTGTTGTGCCCCCAACACGGCTTTTTGACTTGATTGCACTATGTACTAACTTGTTGGATGCTTGGTTCGTTGCTTTATAATATAAAGCGGGGGAAACCCTTTTTCTTAAAGCGTCCAATGCGCCCTTGCAGCACGTGTCAATTGTGGGAATTAAACCGGCTGCCTGACCACTGAGCATCAAGGCTCTCTCTGCACCAAATAGAGCTGCAGGCTTCGCACCAAAGTAATCGACACAACACTGCTGGCAAGCTGAATCAAGCACAATATGCAGGAAAGCAAGAGTTCTCCGGTACTTAGCAAGAAGGATGACGGCGAGGAGGGCATCACCGTCGACCTGTATCCATTCATACGGGAATACAAGGGCGGCCGTGTGGAGCGCTTACTGCACAGCCCATTCGTGGCAGCGTCCAAGGACCCGGCAGCAAACCGTGGAGTTGCGACCAGGGACGTGGTCGTCGACGAGAGCACCGGCGTGTTCGCACGCCTGTTCCTTCCCTCCATTGCAGCCGCCGCTACGGGGATCGGCGGCGAGAGGCTTCCCGTCCTCATGTACGTCCACGGCGGATCCTTCTGCACGGGGAGCGCGTTCTCTCGCACTTACCACAGCTACACCAGGTCTCTGGCGGCCAGCGCCGGGGCGCTCGTCGTGTCCGTGGAGTACCGTCTCGCGCCGGAGCATCCTGTGCCTGCAGCCTATGAAGATGCATGGGCGGCGCTCCAGTGGGTGGTGTCCCTCTCTGATCCGTGGCTGTCAGACTACGCAGACCTCGGGCGCACGTTCCTCGTTGGCGACAGTGCCGGCGGGAATGTTGTCTACAACACGGCGGTGCGTGCGGCCAGTGGCGGTGGCAGCCACATCCACATCGAAGGGCTGGTCATCGTGCACCCATACTTCTGGGGGGTCGAGCGGCTGTCCAGCTCCGAGGCAGTCTGGGACGGCATCGCCATGTTTGCTCCCGAGGACGTCGACAGGCTCTGGCCGTTCATTACGGCCGGCCGGCTGGGAAACGACGATCCCTTGGTCAACCCCGTCGACGAGGAGATCGCCTCGCTGACATGCCGGCGTGTGCTGGTGGCCGTGGCCGAGAAGGACACCTTGCGTGACCGCGGGCGTCGGCTGGCAGCTCGCATGCGCGACTGCTGCTCATGGGCCGATGATGAAAACGCGGTGACATTGATAGAATCAAAGGGAGAAGACCATGGCTTCCACCTGTACAACCCACTGCGTGCGACCAGCAAGATCCTCATGGAGAGCATCGTACGGTTCATCAACCAGCGCACAGCCTTGCCGCTGCCAAAACTTCACGAGCTGCATGCATGCCAAGGTAAGACGAAGGCATCGTCTCCGGGTGACATGGACACAGCCGTCCAGCCTGTTCTAGGCGTGCCAACCAGGCCGTATATAGACGTACATGGCTATGGGACGTCCATGAGAGTCACAGATGTGACACGTAGTAGTTGCTTACGCATTGGAAATGGAAGAAAAGCATCCAAAACAAGTTTTGGGTTGTTTTTGGGGCATGTTATCAGGCCAAACATCACCAACATGAGGTTCTCGTCATCAGCAACAACAGCTCCTGAGACTTGTCTTTTTCACACCTTCATCTAGTGGATGATGATAATCTACATGCATCCAGGCCAGGTGAGATAAAATGGTAGTGCATGCTCCATTATAAGTAATGACACCCTATTTTACCAGCTGCTTGTTCGGGTCAAAAGAAATGACTTTTGGGTGTTTTCTTTCTTATACATGAATGGTGTATTTAAGGTCTTTAGTTATGTACTAACTATTGGTGTATCATGTATTGTCATATATCAAGTTTATACAAAATTTATACACAAGTCGATCGACAACCTACTGTCATCCCCCTTCTCGCCAGCACCCTTAGTCCGACGCCATGAGCGCATGTGTAACTATCACCAGCACCCTTGCACGTAATCTGTGGATGTGCAGCAACTGCACGTGATGCTTTTGAAAAAAGAAATGCACTACCGGAAAAACACACATTGTTGCCTAGTGGTTGAACATAAGACAAGTGTTATTTCTCTGGTAATTGGGTTAGCCCAGTGCAAGCCGAGTACAACGCAAAAAAAAAAACCCGACTACTGCAGGGCCCTCGGCATAGCTCAGAATAAGCTTACTACCGCTCAGAAAACCCTGCCAAGTAACTACAGGACACATACCATAGTTGCTTACATATTGGTGGGCAGGAGAGAAGAGCACCCAAGACTACATAGCTAGAGGAAAGAGATGGCGCACTCGATAATCCACTTCTGAGCCAGGCTCACCTGCACCCATGTTGAGGAAAAAAAATCAAAACAAATACTAGAAAAATACAAAATAATCCAAAAATTTTGCATGCGATATAATTTGATGCGTGAGGGTCGCTCCTATTTTCAAAGCATTTGGACATCTGAGCAGCTCTCGGCAAAAAACAAATTCAGAGTCTGTAAAAAAGTTCACTGTTCATTCACTATTCTGACCTGATTTGTCTTCTTTGTTGAGAGCTTTTGAGATGTCCAAATTATCTGAAAATTGGAGCGAACTTCATGCAACAAATTTTCTACCATATTAACAGAAATTGGAATTTTTTGAAAATTTTAAATTTTTTGTGATTTTTTCTGACCGGGTGCAGATGGGTCTGGGCACCGAAACGCTGCACTCGTTGTACTAGCTATTGTATTGAAGTGATACAGAGATTTACAATATATGGCGAGGCCCCACAACAGCTCCCATCATTGTAGGCGTGCAGGCCATGACCAAGAGAGGGGCGCCAGAGATCCTAGAAACTAGGGAGAATGGTACAACACAGTTACTTACAATCTGAATACTTGTACAACACATTAACAACCCCCCGCAGTCATGTCAAAAAACCCGCAGTCGGAACTCCTCCTGGATAGACGTTCAGCTCTTGTATGAATTTATTGACATAAAACTATATCATGACATGTTACATTAATATTTCAAAAGCGTGCATGCGCCTACTTAGGCAGGACATGTTACATAGTATTGCAAAAGCGTTGTATATTTCTTATTGTCTAAGGAAAGATAACTATGAGGTTTAGATTAAGTTAATTGTGAAAATCAACGGACCATTATATGGTTTTCCATCAGTGTGGTCATATTAGCCCCTTTTAAACAATAAGATAGCATTTTCGTGCAAAATGAGCAAGCTTAAGTGTAAATGATCAATACGCATGTCGAGTACCTAAACAACATCGTTTTCCATATTACCTGACCTTGCGCACAGTTATTTTTAAAGCAGCAATATATTTGAGAATGATCTCAACTACAGCATTTTTTTTATATTATCTAACTAGCAACATAATCATATAACAATACCATACCCATATATATAGCAACTTCAACGTCACATGCGGCTGTTGGGAGAGAGGACTCAAGCTATCGCTCAAAGAACAACAAAAATTAAAGAAGTCATGACATGATCAAGTAAACGTACCAATGATGGTTAGAGCATGTCATGTCGTCGTCCTCGTTGTACTTACTAGCAGGTGCACTTTGACGGATTGATGACAAGTAAGGTGTAGAGTACAGCTCGCTTATTTATTGTATTGATTGTTAGCCTCAAAGTTCTCACCAAAGGTGTGCAAATTGAGAGACAAGACATCTAACCTGTAAGAGCCTATAATTTAGTAATGGGTGCAGTACTTATTTTAACCTACCAAAATGTCTAATAATCAACAATAAAATTTCAAACTATCTAAGTTACAATCTTGAAGTATCAAAACTGGTCAAGCTGAAAACACAATCAGGTGCGGAATCATCCAATATTTTGTTGAATATGTATTGGGCATGTATTTTTTAATGTATATGACAATTTTATTTGAACCTTCCCCACATTGATGAACATCGTACTGTTGAGTTTAAAGAAGTTTTCAAAAAAATTACAGGGCACTTCCATTTTTGATCAAATTTTGACCAAAGATGGTCTTGAATATGTATTTGTCTTGTAGTTTTAAATCTATTTAGAAAATTGTTAAACTTTATTTTTGATGATAATAAAGGGGGAGAGTATGTATCATACTTGTATTTTTTTAATCCGTGTGGCAAACAAGTTTAAACTTTCCCATAATGATCACCATAGTAGTGTTGATTTTGTAGAATATTTTCAATAAAATTACACACTCTCATTGTTAACCAAATTTTCATGAAAAAAGGGTTGAATATGTATTTTTTAATCTATATTCAAAAAGGGTTTCAACTTTCAAAGAATGATCAACATGGTAGTTTTTAGATTTGTATGTACACTTCTTGGGGGTCAAATTTTAACAAAAAAGGGGGTTGAATATGTATTTCTCTTGTATTTAATCCGTTTGGCAATGAGGTTTGAAACTTTTCCATACTGGTCATCATGGTAATATTGAATTTACCAAAGTTTTCTAAATTGTAATGTACACTTTCACTTTTGGTCCAATTTTGAACAAAAAATGGGTGAATTTTTATATTGCATGAACTTTATGATCTAACTAGCGGTGTGACCCACGTAGTTGTGTGCATAGATTCTAAAGATGTATTACTCCTAATATAGAGATTGTCTCAGATACTCCACTTGGAACATTGTTTCTGATATATACACGCTTTTTCCTGTCGAAAACAATACTATGAAAACAAACCATTAATGGAATATTCCTTGATGTCCAAGCTAAAGCGTTACCATATTTATAGTCATTGTAGATATGTTCAATTGTACACATTTTATCGATGGCTTTGATAATTCATTGTCTCTATGTAATAAAAAACCAAAGGAGTAACATGTTGAGATGAACCTTTTCAGATCCTTCTACATAATTCAAAGAATTAAAATCTAACCATTTTCTCATATACATTTTTTTCTCTCCTTATTCACTTCCATAACATTGGTCATATTGCAGTTACTTGGATTTTCTACTGTAATGTGTTGCATTTACGCCCATCATATCACGTACACCATATTTTCGAAGCAATATATTCATATATCAATGCATGATCCTCAAAAAGAAACTAGAAGCTCTCTTTCGCATTACTCTCATAAAAGCATGTCTTTTCCAATCAACATATAGTTTTCATCTAGTAATTAAGTATAAGTAACACGATTTACCGTATATTTGATACCATTATTTGAAATGAATAATGGTGTCCATGATGGCTGTCGCTTGTACTTTTTATATTTTTATACACCTGGCAACGTGGTGGTCCAATATGTTGTTACGTATGCGTTAGCATGTTACGTAAAAACTTTAAATCTTAGCCATTAATTTTCTAATCAGCTGGTGCATATATACCAAATGTGGACGAACGTGATGGCTGTTTGTCTTTCATTTTAATTATATAATAGATTTTAGAAAAAAGTTCAAACTTTCCTAGAATGTTCACCATGGTAGTGTTACTTTTACAAAAAGAAATCCCTTATTTCTGGACACTTTTATATTATGACGTGGTGGCTATAAATGGGCGGTCAACTAAAAACATGCTCAAATAACGAAAAAACGGTTTGAGGAGAGGTCAAAGTTGAAACTTGACTGGTTTTGATAGTTTAGAGTCGTAACAAACTAGATTGTTAGACATTTTTGACAGTTCAGGGTTGAAACATGGACTTCTTTTTTTAGTAATAGGCCACACTGATGGCGGCTACATCGATATTGTAACAAAATAAATCATAGTGTTGGTCACCGTAAAAATTAAAGAGTAGAGTATTCAGTCATAAATATAGAAGTAAAGAGACTGAAATCGCTGTCGGTTGCCCAGCTACGAAGCTTCAAACTGATTTCATGGCCATTAATCATGATATTTAGTATCAACTGCCGTCCTTTTGGACCAAAATAATATATCATATCACTGTCTTATAAAGGCATGAACAAGTAGTTGCTAGATAATATCCGTTGTTTTCAATTGGATAGATATCCAAGGTCTCACGTACGTATGCGGTTGTACAAAGTAATAGGCTCTTGTAGACCACCTTCACGTATACCTAATAAAAGCACGAACATGTAGTTGCTAAATCCCATCCGTTGCTTTCAATTGGGTCCAATATCAATTAAGAAGCTTTTGTATGTGGCCCATTGTCCGTGAGCAGAGGATGCCGAAGCATGTGTTGCCGTCGACGCTGTGGCGGCATCAGCAGCTAACTGACTGAATCGCTAGCTAGCTACTTCGACGTACTCACCTCATCATGGCGTCAAACACATGCCTGAAGTCGAACCAGCTTCCTGTTAGAACAACAAATTGTACTATTCCTTTGTACTCCCACCTGCCGTCCTTTTGGCTTTCGGATGATCGGTACCAGGTATTGAAAATATACTATTACGGAAACTAAATTTGATGGGCCGTGTCCTCTGTTGTCCTTCTGTGGACCTCCCATTGATTAATCTCCTTCTAATCTGATCATTGGATTCTTGAAGTGGCAATGTCAAGCTCTCATCATGTGAGTACTCAGTCGGTGATTCCCTCTACTAGTGGTATTTTATCCCAAAGAATAACACAACGTACTGTGCATCAGGAGCGTCTACAGATATAAGGGGCCCTGGGGCGAGATCAAAATTGAGACTCTTAATTTTGTAAAATTCATATGACATGTCACCTTCATAGTGTATAGTTGATCAAACCCAATAACATCCCCCATTCAATACATAATCAAGAATAATTAGGATTTCCAAAAAAAGAAAAAAATGCAGGGGGCCACTTAGTTTTGCACGAGAGAAAGAAGCGAGGAATCCTCTTTTCGACTTTGACTCCCCCAGTGTAGTCGTTGCTTTTCTTTCTAGTACTTCCATAGTAGCTGCCTCAGTCCCAGCCACAGGAATTCTCAATTGAAATGGATAGGAGCGATCACATGGATGCATATCCCCATGATGACGCGGCAGTGGCAGCCTCCTTTCTGGTGTTAATCAGCTTCCCACCCTTGCACAACTTGCATCCCATGGCAGCACAGTTGAGCTGCAGGGCTGTGCTGGAGTGGTGGTGCAATGACACGGTGGAGCGGCAGAGCACTCCGGTCATAAAGCAGTAGCAAGAGGACGAAGAAGAAGTGGGTGAGGCGAGCGTAATAGGCCTCCCCCACTCCGATTATTTAGGGGAATGGGAGTGTCAGACCAGGGCAGGCAATCCCGGCCGCGTGCGCGTGATATTCATGCGTATGGGAGCACGGGGAGGGAGCAGGCAACCGTAGGATGAAGTAGGAGCACAGATGGGAGCACGGGGAGGGAGCAGGCAAGCCGGATCCCCCCACGACGACGTCCATAGTGCACAGGGATCAAGGGGACTCGCGTTATGTGCGGCCGGGAGACGAGGCACACACTTATGGGGCGTGGCATATGTGGACCCAAACAACAGTCCCGCGCGCCATGTTGACCGTCAGGTCATGTCTGACACGTCCCGTTGGACCAGATGACGAGACCGGCCCGATTAGGCGGAGAGGTAGAATTTGTAAGTACTGAGCGGGAATTCGACTCGCAGGGGCCAGTTGCACGTGAAAGTTTTGGTGGCATAGTTTGGATATCTTCATCGACAATTCAAGACCGAGGTGGTGCATGCCACCTCGGAGGCAGTCTTGCAGGGAGGTCAGTTGCAGGCGGATGATGTTAGGGTATAGCTTCAAAGAACAAGTTTTCAAGCTCAGCAAGACTGAAAGATGGTGTGTAGTTTGGTGTTGGCCGAGCTATAACCCAGGTAGAAGACCAGTTCAGGGCCTACTGACGGTGTCATGGCCAATGGGTAACTCACCATGTCGGTGCTTGGCACCGTGGACCGAACTGAGGACCCCTAGGTCGGTTCTTGGCCCAGTGGGTCAAACAGAGGACTCCTAGGTTGGTGCTATCCTGGGCCTCTTAGGGTGGCCCATGATGCTCTATACATAGGATTTCGATAGGCTTGATGTACAAGACAAGAATACCAAAACCGTGGAGGACTCTACTTCCACCGATGTAGCCGACTAGGATCTACAACACTAGGGCCACCGGTATGCTATATAAGTTGGGGTCCATGCTAGTCGATTGAGACAATACAATCCCTTGGTTTATAATTGTACTTTGTACACCCAAATCACAATATACATGAGTAGAAGTAGGGTATTATCCCTTCTCGAGGGCCCGAAAAAATCGGCATCCTGTTTCCCTCAGACCTAATCGCTCCATCAGGATACCCTACCAAAGAGTCTATCGAATTTAGCTCCGACAAACGGCATGAATGTTGCATGGGAAACTATGCAAACCAAATTAGAGCATCCAAATTACAGACGATGTAGCCTTGTTAATATGCACCATTTTGACCTCCCTCACCTATGAACATGTCCAACTCCAATGGTGGATTCCAATAAAACCTTGTCCAACTCCACCTTGTCCAACTCCAGTGCCTACCAGCGTTGCCGTGTTGCAATTTAGGGCCTAATAGCAGCAATGTCCGCTCACTCACCGAAAATTTGACAAAAAAGTGGCAGCTATGTTGTATCGGCAGAATACACGAGTTGCGATAGAAAGCACAGCAAAGATCATGCGGTACACTTGAGGCGCCGAGCATTCCTAGTATGGAATCTCCCTGGGATACAGTGAGCAGCAGGGCTGAGTTAAGGCGCCAGTTAAGATGGGTTGAAAGATTTTTTCTTTTTTGGAGGGAAAAGGATTTCACTTCAATAACACCATTTGGATCTCTGTTAATCAGGTCTTGAGGTTGATTCTTGAAAACCATCAAAATCTGGGCTATTTCTGTCCCCAGATCAGTGCAAGGAGAGGTCGTCGGCCTTCTTAGTGCATCTGGCAAGATTACTTCAGAAATCGCTGACAATTACCTTGGGCTGAATCCTAGTCTTGCTGCAAATGACTTGTTGGCATTTGATCCGTGGGGTAACCTCAAGATCTCTGATGATGGGAGGGGGCTTCCTCGCGCCTACCAAGAAAAGGGACTCCGGTGACTATTGCTGCGACCAGCCCGATGTCAACGCTCGGCGCTTGATGGTCTCCTCGGGCTCCAGCGGCGCCAGCCCTGAAGACCAAGAAAGCTTCATTGGACATAGCCTGTGAGCAGTAGTATTAACTTTCCTTGCCTCGCCTCTATGTAGTGGGGCTTATGTAATAAAAGTTATTTTCTTTTGTTCCTAGCTTTGGTTTGGTTATTTTGTACTGCTCCTCTCAGTGAGCTGATGTATGAATGACTGTTTTGGTTTCATTCTAGCAATGGAGCCGGGGAGGAGCCTCCCGTTATTCTAAGAAAAGGATTTCACTTGTAACAAGGCTATGAAGACAAGTTCACTGTTTCATTTCGGAAAATTCAGTGGTAGTTTTTTTTTCCTTTTGTGACTGAAAATAAACAAGTAGTGTTTTTTCCTTGGGACTGGAAAATTCAGATTGGTTTGAAGAAAAAACCAGAAATAGTTGCAGAATTCTTGGGGCCTTTATCATTCGTAGGATTTGTAAAATCTAGGAATAGGAAAAATATAGGAATGGAGTGGCATGACATCTTGAATACTACAATATTAGTATGGTGGTTTGATAATGGGTAGGAAAAATGTAGAATTCTTTACATGAGGTTGGAGTGTATGAATTTTTTTCCTATGGAAAGTAGTACAAAAATGAATCCTACGAAAAACTCCTATGAATTGTAATCCTACAAATCAAATATGTTACATAGGAAAAATAGTCCGAACGATTGGAATCCTTCAAAATTCATTTAGGAATTGGGTGTGACTAGGTCTCAGTCGACTAAGATTTAGCCAAGTCTCGGTCAAGTGACATAACATGCAAGAGAGAAAATAAAAAACTGAAATGAAATTATTGCGCAGATCTTAATGTAAGATCTCACGGATATTGCATCAACTGAGACTTAGCAAGACTGATAGGAATTGTGCAAATATCTTTTGCGGTCCTATATATAACACCAAGGGAACAAAGAGCCTTCACGCATACGATCGAATAGCTAGCGTTCATAGGGTAGTAGTAATGGACCCTGGCAGTGGTGGTCCTTGGGCATCAGCTCAAAGAAACCGACTGCTCCCGATCCGCTTGTCAAGAGAACCTGCCAACACTGAGTGGACGCCGCCCGCCGGTTCTCCGGCGGAGGAGCCGGTGAGCCCTACAGCAAGAGCCATGGAAGATATAGGTATTTATATCGTCGTCACGATCGGCCTCGACACGCCGATAAACCTGACCGCCTTCCAAGCCGGCATTGAAGCTATGCTTGCCCGATGCCCGCGCTATGGATGCATTCAAGTACGCGCTCTTGTGACTACAACTGCTTAACCACAACAAGTACATGTATGTACGTATGACACTGGCATGCAGGTGGCGGATGGGTCCAACAATGGCGAGGCGCGATGGGCGCGCACTACTGTGAACGTCCAAGATCACATGATCGTGCCGAGGCTGGACCACGCGACCGACCCAGACAAGGCCGTGGAGGACTACATCGCCTCGCTGTCCACGCTCCCCATGGACCGCTCCCGCCCGCCATGGGAGTTCCACTTCCTCGACTTCCCGACCTCCGAGGCGGCCTCCACGGTGGCGATCCGCGTGCACCACGCCTACGGTGATGGTATGTCCACTATGGCGCTTCTCATGATGTCCACGCGCAGCGCCGCCGCCGACACGAAAAGCCATCCAGCCGCGCCTCCGCATCGTCGTCCTACGCGCACGAGCGCCATATATGCCCCGCAACGCCCCCCACTTTCCGCGGGCGTCCTGGCGTTCGTCGCATGGGTCTGGTCGTATCTTGTGCTCGCGTGGAACACTGCGGCAGATATTGCCTACTTCGCCGCCACGATTATGTTCTTGAGTGACCCGCGCACTCTCTTCAAGCGTGCCGACGACGGGTTCCACGCCAAGCGCTTTGCCCACCGGAGTCTTAGCCTCGATGACGTCAAGTTCCTCAAGAACTCCATGAACTGTGTACGTATAAGCTAGTTTTGTTCACAAAATTCTTTTAAGATCCTTCAACGGAGGGTGCTACTCGTATCTTTTTTTTCCCCACAGCCCGTTAACTTTCTTTCTATTTTTCCCCGGAACCACAGACTGTCAATGATGTGTTGGTTGCACTGACTTCTGCTGCTCTATCACGATATTACTTCCGCAAGTCCGGTAAGTGCGTGAATGGTATCAAGTGTTTAATGCTACAATCTTTTTTTCACCAATACGCCTGGGAGCGTATCAGGAAGGGTGAAAGTACAAGGTGTGAGAGCCTTCGATGGACGCAAGTCAGAGCCTTCGATATAGCCTAGTTTACATTACATCAAGCAGCGCTTGGAGTCCTCTTGCGCCGGCCTTGGCCCAGGCGCGCACGTCGTCTTGGATCGCTGCGTTTAATGCTACAAGCAATTACCGATATTTATTTTTACTACTACGACACTTCCTTCCTTAATTACTTCAATGACAGGTGACACTAGGAAAATCTGTGTGCGATCACTCCTTCCTGTCAACACAAGACCAGCCACTAGCCTACAGGTAAGATGAACTTTCTCAGAAAATATATGGAACGGATGCTAAATGTCATGCATCATCGATTTCACTAACATATACGTATCTCTGCACGAGGTCAGATGATGTCACCATCATATTTTGTAGATTATCAGTATTTTAATTTAATTTGCTGATTTTACCACTATGAACAGACTTATGTTAATGTGATAGAATCTGATAAGAGGAACGAGGTGACATGGGGAAATAAATTGGGCTACATCATTCTTCCATTTTATCTAGCCAGACACGATGATCCACTTGCATACATTCACAAAGCAAAGAAGGTTCTGGATAGGAAAAAGAGGTCCTTAGAAGTGATATTCACATATAAGATTGCTGAGATCTTCATGAATGTTTTTGGTGCCAAGGTATGCTTTGCTGCCCTTTGCTCTATCTATCTAAATTAGATTACACAAACATGAACCTAGCAAAGTAACAGTTCATAATTCTACATCTTCATTTTAATGTTCCAAATTGAATTTCATAGTCATCATTGAACCAGGTAGGAACTTCTATCTTCCGGTGTCTCTTTGCACGTACAACAATTGTTTTCTCAAACATGGTTGGACCAACCGAACAAGTAGAATTATGTGGACACCCAGTGGCTTTCATTGCACCTAGTGTCTATGGGATTCCAGAGGTAGGCAACCCATGATCTTGCATACTTACAAATTTTCCATAAGGTACTCAATTTTGATAAGAATGCAACTGATTCCTTTTGTTAAACACAATCATCCACTGGTACACTGATAACACAAAGATATATTGATAGATGCTCACCGTTGAAACCTTCAAAGGGGTGTATTGTTTTAATTTTGTGTAGACTGTGAACTCTACTATGATGACCCTTCTTCAGTGACATTTTTTTATTAATAGCAAAAATGGCACAATGAATCAAAGATATAAATGACCACCAGTCCAAAACCTACCTCGTGGAATATTTGAGTGCCCTTGACTACTGATACATAGGTGTAACTAGTTAGTGTATAGTTTATTAAGAACATTTGCTGAACTTGAAAGTGTAATGCAAGATCTTGCTGCACACGAACAGACTAATGTAGTTCAACCGATAATATGATTTACGATTGATATGTGTGCACAAAGTAGCTTTCTTGTATCGGATTACTAGAAAGACATGTTGCTTCAGTCAAATACACCACAAAAACCATATATAAATCCCCTACTGTAAACTGGCCCATATGTGAGAAATTGTTAGCTGCGGAAGCCCCCCCCCCCCCCCCCCCCCCCCCGGACACAGACACAGACACAAAAAAGACCGTTCCCTATATAACATGCGCGAAAGGTTAGATTCAGAAGCTTTTGCCGAATAGCAAGTTTCCTTAAAAGTAGAAATTATTTATCTTTGATTTGTTTCATTCAATCCATGTTGAACCGGGTTCCACTATCAGAGGTAAGGGGGCATCGAACAAAAGAACACAAAAATCAACTTGGTGCAAAAGGAGCAAAAACAAAAATCATCTTGGTGCAAAAGGAGCAAAAACAAAAACCAGGGTGGTTCAAACAGCTCAACAATATTTATCTTTGATTAAAAACAAGATGTGGAAGGTTGTCCACTAACCAAAACGGTAGAAACAAGACATAACCAAAAATCTCTACAAAAAAATCTGCTGAGACCAATGATTCTAGGGAGAACACTCAGTGAGTGATTGTACTGATTAAAATCATCAAGAGTAGATACCAAAATATGACATTGAAGAGGAAACCCACAGACCGCAATGGTAGAAACAAAGACATAACCCAAAATCAGTACAAAAAAATCAGCTGATACCAATGAGGCTAAGGACAACACTGAGTAAGTGATTGTACTGAGTAAAATCATTCCAAGATTAGATACCAAGATATGGCATTAAAGAGGAAAATTTCAAAGCGGCTAAAAACATGAGACAAGAGAGGCAAGCTACCCTCAGCATATTTTTATAGGAGCGAGATACACGGTCGAAATATTAGCTCCCTGCGGGTATTGAAGCCGGCAGCCCTGGAACACAAGACAATGTCCCTACCACTAAGATAGTGCTCAGTTCTGTGCAAAATGGGAAAAACAATGGACATTGTGCGCAGGTAGCATAGTCGGCATTTCATCGAAGTTCGCTCTTAGAAAACTGCAAGAGGTTTGCTCGGGTCAGCCCTTGGTACGGCCCACCTCCCATGGCCTAATTATTGCCCACCGTGTACCGCCCGTGTGGCACATAGCACCCACTCACTGCACTTCTCATTTGGAAACTTTTCCTCTTCACTCCCCTCGCCACTACTGCCGCTCACTCCATTCTCTTCATATCGACGGTGTGAACCCCATCCATTACGTCCTCGGCGTGGGGGGGGGGGGGTCATGGTAGCATCTGAGGCCATTGGGCCAAACAGGAAGGCAGTTTGGAAAATATGGAGTGGGGTGAGAGATAGAGGAGTTCTTGTGGTACACTAGTAGAAAACAGGGCATTAGTCCCGGTTCTACAACTGGGACTAAGCAATCGGGACTAAAGGCCCCCACTTTTGTTCCATGTTGCGTTACGAACCGGGACTAAAGGAGCTCCACGTGGCCGCTATGGGGCGCCCAGACAGGAGGACCTTTAGTCCCGGTTGGTAACACCGACCAGGACTAAAAGGCAGCCACGCGTGAGCATCCTGCCAAGCGCAAGAGTTTTTGTTTTTTTAATGAGGGGTTTAGTGTTTTGGAGGGTTTAGGGTTTCATATTGTATTTCCCTCTTTTCTTTTTGTGATTACCATTCAATTCTTTTACATTTGGAGTATCCATTTTTATTTTATTTTTTCCATTCAACTCAACGCTAGCTACTACATATAGCAATGAAGGAACCATTACACAAATCATCATGAATATAGAGACAAATGACCTCTCTTTCTCCGTGCTTGGTCAAACAACAAGTTTTCGTATATCTATTCGACGCTACTATGTATAGTACACGTACATGCATATATACAATGTAACATCTCTTATGATCCCTAATATCTAATTACCAACATTCACTACCCATTCTAGATGGTATTCTCCGGTTTCAGCTATGATCTCTTCAAGGAAGAATCCTACCAAATCCTCTTGAATTGCTCGTATGTGAGCCTTTGGTAGGAGTTCGTCCCGCTTCCATTCGATCTAATTTAAAGAAAGGGATCAATATATATTTGTGATTATTGTTTACGTACATCAAGTTTTTCAAAAAATCTGCCCGTCTCAGAGGTCATCTGGCGAATGAACTCGCAAACATAGTATCCACATAAGTTATTCCCAGATCCCTGCCTCGAGCACTTTATGAGAATAGAGTTCAATCAAAAATAATCAAGCACTTCACCGTACATCCATTGTCGGTTCATCTGCATGTAATTAAGTATATCAAAAACCATTACATAACATCGTGAATAGAGAAATGACTAAATTAATACAAGTTCATCATCATATTAAAACCAAAGTACAGTAGTGATCAAATGTTATTACTGCAAAAATAAATACATAAACTTTATACATAGTTCTCATAAAACAACATACAACTATGTAAAACATTTGAATGCAACAATAAATATGATCAAAGTTACAACTAAGGTAGCAATTAATCCAACAGCATAATGATACCAAGCCTCTTTATCGATGGCATATTTTCTAATCTTTCTAATCTTCAAGCATATTGCATCTATCTAGATCTTCTGTAGATAGATGACATCGGCTACATGCAACTCCAATTTCATCTTCTCTTCTTCATTCTTCTAAATTTTTCTTTCAAATAATTGTTTTCTTTTCAACTAAATTTAACCTCTCGACAAGAGGGTCGGTTGGAATTTCCGGTTCACATACCTCCTAGATAAAGACATCTATGTCAAGTTGGTCGGCATATATAATTGTCATATACACTAAATGAATCAAATAGTTATGAATGATAATATACCACATACAAATCATAGACCAGATGAGAGCTGATGGAGCGGATACCAAAACCATGGTACTATATAATAACAATCAATAATACAAGTAAGAAAATGATACAATTAGCTATCTAAATCATACAAGATTTTTTTTCTTTTAAAAAAGATAAGAACAAGAGGCTCACCACGGTGGTCCCGGCGACGAGATTGGCGCGGCCTATCGACGACGGGGACGGGATGGCACCCTACACATGCGCAAAGTAAGAAGTTAATTTGTGCTCAAATTGTGCATCTAAATCAAATAAATTCCCACATACACTCCTCCACTAAAACACACAAACAACTCTACTTCTAGAGCATATGAAATGCGCTAAACTAGCAGTGAGAGATGAACGGATGAAGTTGCTAACCTTTTAGAACACTTGGATACTTGGTGCACCGTCAAATCTAGACAAATCTTGGGGAAAATGGAGCTTGATGGTCGAGCTTGGAGGAAGAATAGAGGAGAAAGCTCAAGTATGGCTTGGGCATTTCATTGAACACCTCATGTGCATAGCAATTGAGAACAGGGTAGCACACACACCTCCCACCTTCTACGGCCAAAAAACAGAGCAGTGGGTGGGCAGGGGAGAGGATATATATAAGCATCTTTTTAGTCCCAGTTAGTGTCTAGAACCAGGACTAAGGCTGACCTTTAGTCCCGGGGTTGCGCTAGGAGTGAGGCCCTTTAGTCTCGGTTGGTGTCTGGAACCGGGACTAAAGGTCCAAGTCGAACCGGGACTGATGTCTGCCGAGGCCCGGTTGGCATCCTAGCCGATCGAACCAGGACTGATGCTCACATTAGTCCCAGTTCGTAACACGACCGGAGCTATCACTCTGATCTGGCCAGAACCAAAGCCCTGCTTTCTACTAGTGGGTGGCAGAGAGAGTGACAGGGAGTTTTTCTTTAGAACATAGCCACTAGACAAGCCTGATCCTTTTCGAAAACTAGACAAGCCTGATATTGAACTAATGGAGTGATCAACCTGTGAGGAATTACATCCACCAATAAATAAATACAAGAATAGGTAACAGAACCAAAAAAGCAAATACAAAATTGCTACCAAAACAGCTTACAAGCACCATAACAGCTGACAAACATCAAATAAGTAACAAACCACTAGCTTCTTGTAAAAAAGATGACAGGCTTGATGTCGACGAAGCCCTCCAATGCGAACCGAGCACAAGAGCATGACACAACCTGGAAATGACAGAACACACACTCATCTCCATTGGAAGGTGGTCATCATCCTTATACTCACCCTCTCCAATTCCAAAGGGGACCCTTCCCCTTGGATCGAAGGGAGTTGTACCATCCAAAGATAAAGCAGCTCACCCTAGAGCATGGATAGGTGATTCTGAGGCACTAGGGGAGATGCTCAGCCCGACCACCCCACTGCACTAGAATCTCCATGCGAAGAGCCATGTCGGGGCTCACTGATCCACTCATGAATAGATGAAGCTGCTATAGGGCATGGTTGATGAAGAAACACACACATAGAGGAGCTAAAAGCTCTAATGCTAAGCAACAGAGAAGAGCTCGCATGAATCAACATCGTTACCATGCCACCCATGATGTGTTGCTGCAAATGGGGAAGAGGAACTAAATTTGCTCCCATCCATGATGATGACAGGCGAGCAATTAAGCACCTACGCACAAAGCATGCATCGAACAACCACAAAGAACTGCAAAATGACAATAACCCAACAAAATGTGGCACCAAGGCTCGACCTCTATCTATGATGTATTATTTTTTTGAAACAAGGCAAAAGATTTGCAATTTTCATTGATTAAGAAGAAGAGAGTTTCTTGGTTAATCAAAGGAAAACCAGGTGAAAACCTTGATACAAACCACACATAGGGTATACGCGAACGACCTAGCCACAACAACGCCAAACAATCGACCGCCGCATCGAGGACATGGCATCTCTGATTTTGCTGACGAGCATCACAGGACAAAATTGCAAGCCTTGCACTGACCTAGTCCAGTGAACATCCAGAGAGCACCGCCCAGTGAAAACCGCCCTCATGGAGTCATTGTTACCACAATGGCCCCGCCGCCCGCAGCTTCGACTTCTCGTGTCACAGCCAAAAACCAGCATGGGCACGCCCATTGGTGCACCGGACCTTCGACACCAGAAGGACAAGCCGTGACTCGACTCTGCTCACCACCATTGTCGTTGCCACGCGCATTGCAACGCCACACCAACCTCACCGCCGGCCAGGCACTTGGTGACTACGATGTCGTGCACGTCTAGCCTGCAGGAAGCACAAATGGAACAAAGATCACCAAGACGGTGCCCCAAGGAGGGAATACAACGTTGGAGATGCTGCCGCCACCTGATCCAACCAAGATCTTGACTTTTGCCGGAATCTTGACCCGAGAGATGAGGATGCAGAAATCACCATGACGGTGCCTCAATGGAAGAAAGCGACGCCCACGTGCGCTGCCGCCACTGGCCGGCAAGCACCGGCGGAGCTTTCGGCCAGATCAGTAGCACTAGCACTCCCACGCGTTCGACTAATGCCAGCCAGCATCTCCACTGACCCGCGCACCACCGCACAGCAACCGCGCCATCGCCATGCAGGGACTGCCACCATGCCTTGCTGAGAAGAGACAAGCCACCCTCCACCAAGCACGTCGCGGTCGCTGTGTCGCCTGCGAACTCCACGGCCAGGCCACTGACACACCAACCGGGACTAATGAGCACCGCCCGCCTAGCCGTTGGAACCGGCACTAATGGTCACATTAGTGTCGGTTCATTTACAAACCGGGACTAATGAGCTGAACATTAGGCCCTTTTTCTACTAGTGAGAATCCAACCCCTCGAACAGATTTGCAACACCGAGGGCGGCCACAAGAGTTGGCATGGAAGGGCTTCCACCACTCGCCAACCACGACAACAAGATCTGGAGGCCCAGCAGGCAACCGCCACTGCAGCACCTCCAGCCGGACGACCGCCGGAGACGAAGCACCCGGCTAGAGCCGGGACATGCAACACCTAGACGAGAGCAGGGGCTGCCACCCTGCCCAGTCACGCCAGACAAAACTATCGGGCCGGATCCCACACAGCTTGTCGACGCGGCTGCACCAACCTAGCTACCGTTGCCCGAAAGCAAAGCGCCACCACCATTGCGTCGTGGCCGCACGTCGTGTACAACAAACGTGCAAGATCCAATCCACATGCGCACCGCCACCTCTGCCGCGCACCTCCTCATGCCACTCAGACGCCCCATGACCAGCGCTGCACACCATGGAAAGGGAGAGTACCACCACCAACCACTACTTGGGAAAAGCCTAGCAGTAGCGCGGGCAGCTGCGCTACTGCTACAGCGCTACAGTTAACTTTTAGAAGTAGCATGTGTATGATCGTGCTACTGTTATCAGTTGGTAGCAGTAGCGGTTTTACAAAACCGCGCTACTGCTAATAGCTGCAGCGCCTTAATTTAAAGCGTGCTACTGCAATTAATTTTTTGAAAAAAATTGTGCTAGATATTTTCTTTATATTTGTACAGGTTTTATACAATAGTCATTATGTTATGACCATACTTGGACACTAATCATGATGAGCTATTATATCATTCGCTGGAAGAAACACGAATCATACCGTGTTTCTTCCACCCAATGATATAATAGCTCATCATGATCATAATAACTCATCATAATAATAACAACGTATCATCATAGTCATATAGGAACTAGCTAATCATTCTAACACAATGTAGCACATAACTCATCATCATCATCATCATCATCATCATCATCATCATCATCATAACAACTCAGCATCATAGTCATATAGGAACTAGCTGATCATTCTAGCACAATGTAGCACATAACTCATCATCATCATCATGAAAACAATTCATCATCATAGTCATATAGGAACTAGCTCATCATTCTGGCACAATGTAGCACATAACTACCTAAGACGTGCTACTCTTTCGAAGGTAAAATAGCATAAAACAGGCAAACCCCGGATTCTCCATTATGGAGAATACAGATGAACATGTCTCCTATTTGCGGGATGCGCTTAATGTTGCCCCCAAGTAGTTCTCCGCGATCATTCATAACTTTTCTCCAACCTTTGATTGTGAGGACGCCATCACTTTGATGAATCATGTATGCACTGAGGTGAAGCATGGGCCAACTTGGCCGTAAGCTTATAATATTCATGTCACCTTTAATTTCTTTAAGACGTGGTACACAATCCGCCAGGAGTTTCTGTTGAAGAACATCATTATAACATACTTAGCAAAATGTAGTTTAGCTTAAGAAGAATATATGCAAAAAATGCACTGGTGACATAATAGAAAGAATCTTACCATGATATCTTGATGGATGTTAATGTAGTTCAACACGTGAACTAGTGGAACGTATTGACCATAACATGGAGGGATGTGATGACTCGTCTTAAAATTCTCGACATCATTAATCCATGAAACAAAATGATTTATCTCCTCGCAAGTTAGTTCAGACCCATAACTGTAGTAGGTTTTGTCTACTACTTTCCGTATATTTTTAGAAGAATGGAAATAAGCTATCAATGGAAATGACCCACTGTGCTGCTAAGTGGGCCGGGGAGCAGGACCCGTGCTGGCCACAGTAGCAGTGTGGGTCGCCGGACCATGCTACTGCTAAAGGGCTTAGCAGTAGCGCGGTTCGGCGACCCACACTGCTATTGTGGCCAGCCCATGGGGGCACCGCGGAGCCTACTTAGCAGCAACGCGTTTCGTGGCCTCAGCGCTACTGTTAATTAAGTTCTACATGTAGCGCCTGTTCAGCACCGGCGCTACTGATACTTAACTGCAGCGTGTGTTGTCAACCCCGTGCTACTACTAAGAATCTGCCTATAGCGCTTTTCCTACTAGTGAACTCGACCAGGGAGCACCACCGCGTGCAGACGAGCGCCATGAACACCGCCCCAGCAGCACCAGCGGCCCACCGCCGCAACCTTCTAGCCCCCAGGCACTTCCATTGTTGGGCCTGCCACCACCATGGCTGATGCCGACGGCAGTGCCGACAAGGGAGTCGACGGCATGGGGAGATTTGGTGGCGGGGCTAGGGTTTGAATCAGACGTCGCCCTGGGGAGTGACACAGGGCTCTGTTTGTTTTATCTTTTCTCTATATATGATGTCTCTAAACTCCCAACAAGCACAACGGAATGCCATAGCACACCCTCAACTCACCCAAAGCAACACCTTCAAGAAGGTAATGACACAAGCTACGCCGCAACCCCAATCCAGAACAGACAAGGTTTTTCACCCTGGAATGAGAATGGGAGGGAGTGGGAAATGAACGTCAAGGACCCCTCTGAGGAGGAAGACATCACCAGTAACGTCATGGCCGGAGCATCCACCCAAAGATTTCTCCTAGCTAGCTCGATTCCTCATCTCTTGTAGCCCCACCTTCAACAAATTAGGCGCCCAATGGACACCAATGGTCCGATTCATTGGGATGGAGAGGGAGCCGACCTTCAGATTCGACACAATCCCAAGAAGACTTGGCAAACCCCTGCGACCAACGGCCAATACCTGCCGCCAACCTACACAACCAAGGAGGAGCAACACCCATGCGCATTGTTCGCCGAAAAGCCGACACTGCCTCGACCTTTGAGCCCTCCGTTTGAAGTCGGAGCATTTGAAACCTCACCGCTACCACCCTTAGCGGTTGTGGGGGATTCGTTGGGGCCCTCCTTTAGATGCAATGAGGGGAGAAGAGCATGGGAGGGAGTGCGACGGCTAGGGTTTTGTCCCCTCTCAGTCCCCCCAAGCGCAGCCAAGCAGGGGTCTAGCAGAACGTTTTCAGAGGATAAAGATGGATTCACCGGTGGAATGTGTATATTGCAATCCTTTGGCCAAATGTTCCAATCATGTCACTTTGTACATGCTGGCATGCAATCAATCGGTCAACTGTCAGAGTTGCCAAATATGCTAGTCAAGCCACCCGGTGACTATCGAATATAATTTCAAAAGGAATTAATTACCATATATCAAGGGCATTTAAAATCTAAGGACCGATTCCAATATACACTGAATTATGGTGAATATGGGTGTATACCGAAGTAAATAAGGATGGAGACCCGAAAATTAGTCGAAGAGGTATTTCATGTAGAATAATGATTTGAGAGTTTCTTTAGCTCAATTTTTCTTTCCTCGATTTTGTACAGCAATTTTGTAACAACCCAAAGGTATTTCATTTTTTTCTTACCATGACTGGCAATTAATTTCTAGGATTGCTTTTGTAGGCTCTGATTATTCACTACCAAAGTTACAGAAGCACTATCAAGATAATTCTATCAGTAGATGAGGACATGTTTCCAGACTATCATCAACTTCTGGATGACTTTGACGAAACCCTCGCGGCCATGATGAATGCGGCTTCAAGACCTTTAACATTGACCAAGGACGACTAAGCCACATGCAACTAAATCAGGGCCCTACCTCAACTCCTTCGCGTATATGCGCCAAGTAATATATTCTTTTGTGTGTGTCATATGTACAACTAATAGTGTTTACTTAAAATAAATACATAACACCTCTCACTGTTTGCATGCAATGAATAAGGTTAGCGTATATGAAAACAATTCCTGGATAACGGTGAAAATAAATTCTACCGTGGGTGGGACTCAACGCCTGCATTGCATTGAGATTCATTATATTTTTCAGTCCTAGCAAATTTGTCTTGTTTCGGAGTGTTGTAATAGTATTTTTTCTAGCTGCATTTATGTGTTCACACTCACAATAAAACCAGGAGACTCATATGAAAAAAGATTGCGCCAGGCCATAACAAGTTGAAATTCGCATGTTACCTTAGTAGATAAAGCTTGCAATGATCTTCCATTACAAAAAAGTGTGAGAACCCGGAATTAACTTCTAGACCCTCCTGTGTATATTTACCCCAGGATCATTGTTGACAACACAGCGAAATGATATCATTGCACAATGCATAAAATGTATTACAAGTTTAAATATATCTTGCCACAAGGCATACATAGAGAAATGTCTGATGACATTCATTACAACCAGAAAGCAGCGAAAAATACAATGCGCAGCGACTCCATCTCAGCCACAGGCAGTCGATGTAGTCCACATGACCTCACTCCTACGGATCGCCATAGTTTTCATAGTCATCACCTTCCTCTTCATGGAACTCTGTTGTCAACAAAATTATTGCCATGAGTACATTACATACTCAACATGCCTCCCACGGCGAAGGACCTAATATCTACATGTGGCTTCAAAGGAAGGTTGTATGGCTCATTTTCATAAAGCTAATTTTGGTTGACAAATAAAGTAGTTGGATAAAAGAAGTTTAGATGAAAACATGTTTTATCTCCAGAATAACTTTCATCAAGTGAGGATCCTCAATCAACTCACGTCCTTCATAGGTTTCAAGAATAGGGGCAAAGAGGGAATAAGCAAGACAGGTCCTATACTACGTCAAGAAAGATTCATGTGTTGTCCATGACCGTGGACACGGCTATTCGAATAGTTTCACACTCTGCAGAGGTTATACACTTTACCCACACGACACAATCCCGACTTGTTGCCACCAGTGGCCGCTGGCGTAGTACACCATTTGGTATACCGGCAGGGAGATTGTGATGAGGTCTTTCATTAGACCAAACTTACTGTGCCAAGCCCACTAGGATTCAACGCGGAAGTAACCGCAGTTCACAGTCCGGGCCCCCCTTTGTGCCGAGGATACTCCTCGCAAGGCAGCTATCCCATCTGCGGTACGGCGATGACGACAATAAGAATGAATTAACTAACTAACCAAGCCAGTGCCCATATAGCATGTGGCTGTACTGTTATCACAATCTTCAAATCCAAGACTTATTAGGCCTCATGCGGCACGGACGACTGATTACCCCCTTCAACTCGTGAAGGGCAGCCAATCGCTCCTTCAATCCTTGATTCAGCTGTCGCCCGCACCAGTATTCAGATGGTAAGTTTCACCCAGAGTAGAAGAGGATAGAGAAGGTCAACAAGGGCCAACTGGCCTAGCTCAGCGATAAGTTTCAACTGTCAATGATTCAGAGATCATTCAACAATGCACCTATAGGGTGATAAGCATGGCTAAGCATTTCTACTCTACCAGAATACTATAATTCTACTCAGGTGTCAAGTAAATAAGCGACAAGAGGATCAAGGTAATGTGTCAATTGACACGCTAGCTACGAGAATTAAAGTAGCATGCACATAGTAACAATAAAACTCAATGCAATTTTATAAAACATAGGATAAGTATGATCAAAGAAGGAGGCATGCCTTCATTGTTGAGTCCTTTGATAACCTGGTTCTGTTCATGTCTGACATCGTCGTCACTCTCCCTACTCGTCGTAACGATAGCAAATGGAAAACAAATAAATACCATAACAAAAGTAAATCCAAATAACATCCAAAATAAATTAAGGGTGGATAGATATTGATCTGATGGAGATTCCAAAAGGAGATAGAATGATTGAAAGGTAAGTAGAGGACTCGATGAATTGACATGATTTAGGTTGATGATGGATATCAAGGCTTGCCAACAGTACTAACGTTCTAATACGAACTATTGTACTTACCGCTAGTAGTACCCACTACACATCTCACCTAACTATATAAAAAATAATGGCATCAACACACATGAAAGGGAACAGTCCTTTGCACACTACACAATCATAATCATGGCATGATAAAGGTAAAAATTAACCATAATAAATATTTAGATAAAATCTAAATATTTACAATGGTTATTAGCAAGCAAGTATTCTACATGACAACCAAACCAACATTATAAGCCATTCTAATTAAGCAATCAAATATCATTACATAAAATGAATTGAATTGATCTAGGTCTAGACCTAAAACATTATTAAAACAAAATAGGATCCACTCCATTAAATCAAACAAATTCATTTATCCAACAATTAACAAGAAACTATACAACACATGGAACAGATGGATGAACAACTATCAGAAACATGATATGGTTAAGATTAATATTAACCACAAGTAATTATTTGGATGAACCCAAATGATTATAATGGTTAACAACAAGTAAAGACTAAACATCAATCATAACAACTATTAGTAAGCATTTCTATAATAAAAGACAAACCAATACTATGGTAGAAACTAATTAAACAACTTAATATAGTAACACACATCTCACACAAGGCATGTGAGTATAGGATCATACCGATGTCTTAAGTAATAACACAAGCATCACACATAAAATTTATCAAGAGAAGATACTAAATTAGGACATGCTCTTAATAATAATAAAACAACTAATACCAATGAGCACTGGCAATACTATTATCACCAAATGCTTACAATAACAAGGCATGATACACACACTTAGTGTGATCAAAGTACAACTCTACTAACATGACATATGACTCATCCAAAGCATATGATAAGTCATAGCAACAAGTATTCAAACATTCATAATACTAACATTAGACTAAAATAAACATCTACAAAGAAATACAAGGGTCTAAGTACTCAACTATAGCATATGGAACATAATAAGACAAGAAAAATCACTAGCATGACTTGATGCATAGGCTTAAGCATATCACAAACGGAATAGTAAAATAAACCAGACATGATGTGAAGCATGGATGATCATCACACGAGATGTCACAGTATGCTACTAATAGAATACAACTCCTAACTATGAGATTACCTAGTTGATAATAACTAACCTAAAGATCAAACACAATGTTAGCATACAACACTATACCATGCTAGTTATGATAAATAAGCACATGAAAGCATACTAAGCATATGGAAAGTAAACAACTAGATCATCACATCAACCAAATCAACATGCATTATAGAAGCATGAATAAAAAGATGACATGTATTTCTAACTGGTACAACCTACAATTACAAGTACATAAGATGCATCACTACTCATGATCTTCTAATACATGAATTGGTACACACACACACACACACACACTATGTAGTCTAGTTGTACAATCACAACATCATGGCACTATATTGAAGCAAGAAGGAATCCTACTTAATTAAAATATATGAGATCATAAACTACTAACATGTACCTCTACCAATCAAATATTAAGCATATGATTGGTCATACAATATAAAGTAGCACTCATATAACACATACAATCAAAACATGCGTTGGATATTGAGCAAGTCCTAACATGGCATGTTAATAAAAAAATGTAAATGAACACATGATAGTTACCAAGATGAAATAAACTAAATTCTATTTCACAAGAATAAATTATATATAGTAGTACAAAACTAAATGATTTCATGAAGCATCTATCCATGCAATCTTGTATAACACACATTTATAAAATAAAAGGAACAACTAGCCAATAATATTCTATGCTATGAACTACAATGTACTCATATCCAAACAATAAGACATTTCATTTGACATCTAGCATAAAGAATACTATGCAACAACACGTACTAAAAATATATAAACATATTTTGTAGACATGGCATAATTGCAAACAAAACAAACATGCGGCATGGATGAAAATGAATATATAATCAATATCTAAGATATATTCATTCTAAAAAAATGAAAATAATCAAAACATTAGGTATTGCATAATCAAGCAAAGGTTAGAGTCATTCTACATAGACCTACATATGGTAAAAATTTGCAAAAACATGTACATAATCATATCATAACTATATACCGCACGAAAGAAAAATATCTCGTGAAACAATTTGTTCAACAATTAACAAATAACTATAATTGGTAAATAAATCAAGCAAGTGACATGACACACCAAAATTACAAGGCGAATACCCTGCACTCCTAGGCATGTCAAGAACATATGAAAATAACAATATATTAACACAAAAGTTCACCGATGAATCCTACACATAACCATGCAACACTATTTTAAAACTATTGTTTTACTCAACAAGAGCGGCTAGATAAAATCTATATTAAATCTCAATTGACTAAACAAGTAATGTAGTAAATCAAATGAAACTCCTACGATTAAGAAATATTTAGGAGCGACTCCTAGGTATATTTCACACAAGTGAAAATTAAAAAGTGAAAGAAACATACACGTAGTGTAATTCCCATTTAACTAAACGAACGTATAATAGGATATATGCGCAAAATCTAAAACAACAAACGGGTTCCTCTAACCACTTAAAACATTTCATCTATTGGGATCATGACCAAACAGTGAACAAAAACGGTGAAAATAAGCCAATGAACTACGGTCCGTGCGACGGATAGCATCGACGCGCCCAACAACAAAAATAGGAGGAACTATGATGTCTAGGAGATAACATGAGTGATGTTTAGAAGGTGTGCAATAGGAATTCGATGGGATCAATGGTAATTAAGGGAGGGCTGTTTTTGTTTTGTATGTGTACGTGGCTGTTGGCCTTTCTTTTCTGTTGGTTGAGCGTACAGAGGAAGGAGGAGATGAGACGCTCGTTCGGCTGGGTGTTGGGACAGTTTGGCCAGGCCCAAGTGGTAAAATGGGAAGACAGAGGAAAAAATTAAAAGAGGAAAGTATCGTTTTCCCCCTCAAATCCTGTCTGATGGACCGATTTCCCCCCAAAGTCTAAAACCGGATCAATCAGCCCCTAAACTCTCCAAAACCGGATCAATTTTCTCCCATGGTGGTTTTGCACCAGATTTAGGTGGTTTTGACTAGTCTCCTTGCTGACTGGACAGTGCTGACTTGGCAGCGCACGCCCCACGCTCACCCGCTGCCGTGCCCCTGCCCGCCGATGTCCGCTCCTTTGGTCGCCCGTGCGCCGGCCATGCCCTGCCTCACCCTCGCCCAATCGAGCTCCCCGCGCGCGCGTAGGCTCCGGACGTGCCCTGCTTCTTGCTGATGCTGCCTTGCCGCCGTCTCTACTCGACTGTTGCGGCCTTCGCTTGCTGCTTCCCTCTGCTGCTGACTCTACATCGCCCGTCCGCCGCTATATGCTCGGCACCGGCGCCCGCCCTGCCGTCGTGCCTGGTGCTCAGCTCCCGCACGCACCCACGCCGGGGCGCCACTCGCGCCTGCCGCCGTGCGCCCGCTCCTGCCGGAGCTCCCCTATCGCCCCCGCACCCCGCTGTTGGCCGCCGCATTTTCGCCCGCGCCCTGGTGCCGCCCGCCTGCGCCCCCGCGAGCCGCGCCCCGTTGATGGCCCCTCAACGCCTGATGTCGCCAAGCTCCCTGCTCGCCGTGGCGGATGCGCCACCGCCGGAGCTTCCCGCCGTGGCCGCCGGCCCTCCTCTGTGAGGCCGCGTGCGTGCCCGGCCTCTGAGGCCGGCCCCAGTTTTCGCCAAGTCAGCACTGTCCAGTCAGCAAGGAGACTAGTCAAAACCACCTAAATCTGGTACAAAACCACCATGGGGGAGAATTGATCCGGTTTTGGAGAGTTTAGGGGCTGATTGATCCGGTTTTAGACTTTGAGGGGAAATCGGTCCATCAGACAGGATTTGAGGGGGAAAACGATACTTTCCTCAAATTAAAATGATGGACTTGCCACAGGGAGCTCCTATTGGGCGCTACAGGCGCCGCGCAACCTAACGGGCGCTCGAAGCGACGTCTGGGTGGGCCGGCCCAGGACCGCGCACTGCAAAAAAACCCCGCAAAAACTTGCGGTAAAAGAGATTCAAACTCACGACACAGCACTTATATTCAGAACAGCTGACCGCTTGACCAACAAACTACAAGTGACTACTTGCAGTGCGGAAGTTTTAAGAACAACAAGTTAGACGCGCTATATATATTACATAACGTTTAGATGTTTCAATTATTGCAAAACATGTTCATATATTTCAACTGAAGTTCATGAACATGCAAAAAAAGTTCACCAAATAAAAAAATTTCATGTGTTCAAAAAAAGTTCACGAACTCAAAAGAAGTTCATCTTATAAAAAAAAGTTCAATATATTTCAAAAAAATTATCAGATTCAAAAATGGTTTATGAGTTAAAAAAAGTTCATTGATTACGAAGAAAAGTTCATTGAATTTGAAAAAATTTCATTGAATTGGAAACAAGTTCATCGGATTTGAAAAAAAGTTCATCCAATTTGGAAATAGTTCATTCAAATTCATAAAACGTTCATTGAGTTCGAAAAATAGTTCATCGAATTAGAAAAAAAGTTCACGATTTTTAAAAATAGTTCATCAATTGGAAGAAAAAAGTTCATCGAAAAATGAAATAACTTCAGGAATTTGAAGAAAATTCATCAAATAAGGAAGAAAAAAACACAAAAACGAAAAAGAGAAAAAAAAAGAAAAGCGGGACAAAGTAAATAAAGGAAAGGATGGAAACATCCAAAGCTGCCTGTGTGGCCTAGTGGTTAGCGTATTGTTTTAGCAAACAGGAGGTCAGCGGATCGAATCTTTGGAGCCTTTTTAGAAAGACGAAGGGACACAGAGTTGGGCCGGCCCAGCATGGAGGTCTGCAGGCGACAGTTTGCGAAATGCATACAAACTGGCGCCTGCAGCGCTAAATAGGAAGTGCTCTTGCCACAGCACGGTTGGGAGGTAGAAAAAAAAAACAGATAAGGGCCTAGAGGGTTCTGTGCCGAGTTTCATAGAATTGGGAAATTGAAATTGATTTTCCAATTAGGACAATCTAGAAAGGAAATAAAAGCTCAAACAAACATCCAATGTCTGAAAACAAATCCATAAAATGCAGACGCTCATCATTTAATACCCAAAAGGCAAGAAACTTCAAACCCAACTCAAAGCAGAGAACAAATTGAAAAGTTTTAATTTAGGTTATCTTTTAATTAAATTAAATCCTCCAAATTATAAAAGTCTAATTTAAGCTTCGTTGCCAAATAAAACAAACAAAAATTTTCTCGCCCTGATTTTTGAAAAAAAATTTCTTAAACATTCCGAGAATCGGGATGTTACAAAAAGATAGGAGTTTTCTTTTGAAAAAGAAGGTTAAGACCCCGGCCTCTGCATCAATCGATGCATACGGCCATTAAAAAAGATACGGGTATTCAACAAGATTATGGTTCATAATTTCCAATAAGATTTGATCATTGTGCCAACTGCCAACTCGTAGCAAATCAAAGAAAAAGAGAAGCAACTAATGTGCTAGCAGGAAGGTCCGTGCGTTTTTTGATCTGCGCTCTTCGATCCTTAGGTCGGCCGTAAAGTGATTTGCCAGCCCACTCAGGGGATCCTGCAAGGAAATTCATTACGGAATCAATAACTCCCGAACATACCGCATTTTTAGAGCTCATCCCAAACGCCTCTTGCGCCGTCAATCTTTTAGCACGAATCATAGTGCAATGAGGCTATCCACGTCGTCGTTATTTTCATTCAGAGAAACTGCGCGTCGTCGCGGACGTAGCCAGCCACACATCTCTTTCGCCCTTATCCATCCAACCCCTCCTCACTCTGCAGAGCCTCGCCCCACCACTCTCTCTCCCTCTCCTTCTTCCTCCCCACCACTCATGGCGTCGTTGCCGGCGGCGAGGCCGGGCAGCCATGGATCTGGGAACCTCGCGTCGCGGCTACCCCGGTCGTGCTGCGCGTGGAGGTGCTCTGTCGGCCCGCATCAGCGGCGCAAGCATGAGCACCAGGAGGCACCCAGGCCGTGCATCGATGAGAAGCTCGCCGCCGTGGCGGCCCCAGTCGCCTCGTGCTTGGACGGCGGCCCGCGTCAGTCATGCGAACAAGAGCACAGGAGGCCACGATGGCTGCAAATGGTGGGGGCGAGGGTTGGGCTCTCCCGGCGTCGCGCGAGTCGTTGAGGGGAGGCGATGGCTATGGATGGCGTCGAGCAGTGGTGGAAGCCGCTCCAGCTTCCGTGCCGCGGCCTCTCATACTATCAGGTGCAAGTAGGTCGCCGGCAGGGCTTAGCCCCCTCAAGCAGATGCGCTGTTGACGAGAACCGCCACCACGCCGGCGAGAGGAGTCGCGCCCTCCACTGGATCTCGCTGGTGGGAGGAGTCGCGGTGGAGGTGTTGCTCCTGGGGGAAGCGACGACCTGCCTCGCATGAATTTGCCAGAGAGGTAGGCGGGGGCGCGGGGATGGCTGCAGCCACGAGCCGGAGGTGAGCAGTATGCAGTACATGTTTCAGTGATTTTTGCTAGCCTCCTCACTGAAGTTGATGCACGGTTCTGGATTCTTATATATATATAATGCAAATGTGTAAGATTCTACATGTCAATTTTAGTGTGGCAGATGGTAATTTAGATAGTTCAAATTTAAGTATGCAATCAAATTTAGATCATTTTTCACATGACAATTTTTATGTTCATTTTGTGTGAAAGTTGTGTAAGATGGACCCACTCGGATTTTATGTGTCATGGGAACATGACAATTTCGCAGTAGTCTAAATAACAATGCTGAATTCACTTTTTACATGGCAATTTTACTTGTGTTCACTTTGTGCGCAAGCTGTGGATGATGAATCCCTTGTTGCTTACTATGTATCATGGAAATTTAAGTTCACGGAAGAGCAGAATTTTTCTGTTTTTAAAGTAGTGAGGGCATATAGCTTTGAAGATTATCCCAGAAGCTAGACAAGCACGCAAAACATCATGATACTTACACCAACTTTCTTCCTTATATTACATTTTTTTGTATGGACAGGGTTGGCAAATATTGGAGCAGTGAGGTGGTAGTTTAGTGTGGGCAACACGACATTTTTTGGACATGGCAAATTTTGTTTTGGTTCACAAGAAAATTCATGTTTGTTTAATGTCACCACTACTACTTTTGCCATGCCACATTGTTTTACCATGCTAATTTTGCTAAGCTTTTTGCCCTTGCAAAAAAGTTTAGCACTGACTATGGCAACTTTAGTTTACTATTATCAAAACGGATGAAAATTCATAGTTTTTTTTTGTTTTTTCCATCAAACTTTACTTTATAACGATGGCAATTGTGCCTTTGTTTTCAATATAGCAAATTTACCTAACTCCCCATGGCAATATTTAACTTTTATTGCCATGTCAAGTTTTTAATATTTATTTGCCATGGCAAATTTACCTTTATTAACACGGCAAATTACATAAATCCCCATGGCAATATTTAACTTTTATTGTCATGACAAGTTTTACTATTTATTTGCCATGGCTAATTCATTTTTAATAACCTGGTAATATTTAACATTTATTGCCATGGCAAGTTTTTATTATTTCTTTTCCATGGCAAATTTATCTTTATTAACATGGCAAATTTACTTAAATCCCGATGGCAATATTTAACTTTTATTGCCATGACAAGTTTTTACTATTTATTTTTCCATGGAAAATTCACCTTTATGAAAATGGCAAATTTATCTAAATCATTATGGAAATATATGTAAATTTTGTTAAAAATACCATGATCCTTTTTGCTATGAATCTGCTATGGCAAATTATTTTTGTTTGTATGATGAAAATTGCCATGATTTTTTTTCTTTTTTTAGGGTTTTTGTTAAAATATATTCTTTTTTACCGCATGGCAATTTTTCTGTGTTTGAAAGTCGGTGCATATTTTTTACTTAAAAAAAACTGGGATTTTTTTATCACGTGAAAAAATCTGGGCTTTTTCTTCTTTTTTTGCTATTGGGCTTTTTTGTTTCCAAATCTGGGCTGCTGGGGAGGCGTTCGGATTGGAGGGCTTCTCCTCCCGAGGGGATTGAACTACCGCCTCATCAGTACTGCAAGAGATTGGTTACCACTGTACCAATCGCGTGCTAGTGATTGTAAGCAGCGCGCCTACTTAAGGAACTATTGTACACAAATTCACTAATTTGAGAAACAATGCTCACCAATTAAACGGTTTGATCAATTTACCGTTGACTGTTCAAAAAATAGGTATATGTTTTTTAAAAAACCCACAAATTTAAAAAGGCATTCACAAGAAAAAGTGCATAGGTTAAAAAAAGTTGACGAATTTAAAAGAAAAAAACTCACAAAAAATGGGAAAAGTTCATCGATCTTCAAAAAAGGTTCATTGGATTTTAAAATAGTTCATCGTTTTGGAAAAAGTTCGTCGATTTTGAAAAAAGTTCATCAATTTTGAAAAGTTGTTAATTGTTTTGAAAAAAAGTTCATAGATTTCGGAGAAAAGTTCATTGAATTTGAATAAAAGTTCATCATTTTGGAAAAAAATCATCAAATTTGAAAAAAAACATTGGATTTGAAAAAAGTTCATTGAAATTGAAAAAATGTTCATCATTTTTTAAAAGAGTTCATCATTTTGAAAGAAAGTTTGTCGAATTTGAAAAATAGTTCATCTAATTTGTAAAAATGTTCATCACCTAAGACAAAAGGTTCACGAATTTTAGAAAAAACGCGCATGAAAATAGGAAAAAAAAGGATGGGAAAGAAAAATGAAAATGAATGAACTGAACTAAAGAACGAATAAAACAAAGAAACGAAGCATCTGTGCGCCAGCCGCTTGTTGGCCTGGTGGTTAGGGGATTTCCTATTTGGCGTTGCAGGCGCCGGTTATAGTTGTTTCCGCAAACCGGCGCCTGAAGCGTCCCTACTTGGGCTCGGCCCATCTACCATTCCCCCCACTCGCCTCCCCTGTTTTGAAACTCAAAAAAAGATAGCTGCGAAGCTAGAAATCGAACCACAGATCCCTCACTTGACCGCTAACTCTAGCAACCACTACGCAACCGACCTCACTCGTGAATACAAACCTCATTTCTGTTTCTTTATACATACGGGAAATGCCCTTCATGTTCTCTGTGTGTTTGTCCATTTTCTTTTTCTGTTTCCTGTTTTTTCCTTTTTTCTTAAATGCATGAAATGTTCACAAATAGACGATATTTTTTCTAATTCGTGAACTTTTTCTTTAAAATGATGAACTTTTTTCAAACTTGATTAACTTTTTTTGAAATGAATGAACTTTTAACATTTTGATGAACTTATTTTAAAAATCAATGAACTTATTTTCAAATCCGATGAACTTTTTTAAAAAATTTAGATTTATTTGAAAATTCACGATTTTTTTTTGAAATTGAATGAAATTTTTTTAAATTTGATACACTTTTATAAAAATAATGGATGAACTCTTTCAAATCGATGAACCTTTTTCAATTTGGATGAACTTTTTTCAAATTCGATGAACCTTTTTTCAAATCGATGAACTTTTTTTGAAAATCGATGAACTACTTTTGTATTCGTGAACTTTTTTGAATACATGAAATTTTTCAATGTGATGAACTTTTTTCTTTTGAAAGCAAATTCTTAAATTTTCTGAATGTTCGCGAACATTTTTTGAAATAACTCCCGAACTTCGCTACAGGGCGGCTACAGGTTGCTCTTAAGTATTTCCACGCTTCTTATTGTCAGTAGTTGCAGGCTGGTCACGTGTAAAGAATGCAACTGTACAGAGTTCGAATCCTCATCTCAGCAGTTTTTTGGGGTTTTCTTTCCGCGGTAATATCATTCGCTGGCGCTGCTCGTTGTGGGCCGGCCCAATAGCGTTGGCTCGCGGGCGCCAGGGAGCTTCGCTAGCGCCTGAAGCGCCGAGTAGGAGGTCCCGGTGGTTAGAGTACTCCTCTCGTGAGGAAGGACTCGTAATTTTTTAGATGTTCTCTGAATTAGAAAAAAAAGATGGGCCAAGCCCAGTTAACGCGGCTGCAGGCGCCGGTTTGCAAAAACAGTACTAACTGGAGCCAGCGCTATATAGGATTCGCCGAGGTATGGGTACCGAACGAGACGTTCGGGCTGGGATGTTCCTAGACCGAACGGTCGGGAGTTATCGAGGTCCATTCATTATGTTCGTTCAGTGTCACAAAACATGAGTAGCTGGTGGATGGACGAACAATGGAGAATTGATTGTATATATGTACGCAGTGGGTTTAGTTTCCTATCTTAATTTTTGCCTGCCGGTTGTGGCTATCCTGTTATTTTGTTCATGCTCTTTATGAGCCTTTTTCCTTTTTGAGACCTGAAGATTTTTGTTGAACCTTTTGCTTATCAATAATATGGCCGTATGCATCGTTATAATGTAGAGGCTGGGGGATAACCCCTTTTTGAAAAAAAGAAAAAGAAATGTACGCATAGTGAGGAGTCAAGGTCAGGAGGAGCCTGACACTGAGTCTGCATGCGGACGGGAGGCCGGCGGCCGGCGTCTCCGACAGGATGCACGAGCAAAGGTCCCTGTACTGGTCCGCGCCCGGCGCCAGGCCCCGACAGCACTGCGGCAGAACCTCGTCGTCCAGGGCAGCCATGTACCGGGTTGTTGTTGCAGAAACTAGCTAGCTCGTCGACAAAGAGAGGGAGAGCGAGAGGTAGAAGACAATGTTTTGCGCTGTGAGAAAATGGAATTATCTCTGAAATCGTCTATGTTGGTAAATCTTGAAAAAAAAATTGAACAATCACCGGGGGTGAGAGGGTCACCACCTGAATATATTATTCAAAGGCCCAACGGGTAAATCTTCCCATGGCAGACTCTGGCTCCTTGTGGCCGGCTGGCAACACCCATGGCTTTGGTTGGCTGCACCACAAATACCTATAACTTCCAATTTTTGCAGCATAAAAAACGAGATATGAGGATATGAACAGTAAAAAAATCTAGAAATTAACTAAAACATTGAAAATCTAACTAAACTAAATTTCTAAGCATGTCATGTTCTCCAACGAATATTTTAACAGATAATATCAAAAACATATGCATGACCACGTGCACCCAAGAATTAGAGAGATTCAGAATAGGGGCGAGAAACACATCCGGTTAGTTGAATAGTTACCACACAATGAGCACCAACTAAGAGAAGTACCGGAATGAAACATCCTAATTGTGAAGTACTGACAAGATAACCAATTGCCAATAGATATAGTCATGAGATGCAAATCTCATAGACCAACCTTGTGAAGAAACATTAACAACAGAACCAATTTCACAAGAGGTAAAATGCAGACTTATTGTGGTAGTGTTTATCGCATAAGTTTGGCATGCGGGTTCGAGTTGCAGACTTGAAATATGCATAAGTTTGGCAGGCGACCACTCAAACCCGCGTGCCAAAAATATTTTTCAGGATGATCTGCCTCTGCCACCGATGCAACCTTTCTTGCCTAACAATTGCAGGGATGAGACTAACTAGGCAGGAATAAAGGCCCGGTTAAGCACACGGCTCAGATTTTTCCCAAGGAGTAGCTGCCCTTTTTGGACAGAGGGCCTAGTAAATAAAAACTTGTGGTGGAGGTAGGAACAGACAACATATTCTACGGCTGAGATTGCATAAACCACACAAATGGATGGCGAGAAACGTTAAGATCGTGAGAGGGCTGGGTTTTGGCTCAGTTTTACTGTCTAAAATGGATGCATGGATCGCGGCCAAAGGGACGGGGTGGCGGCGCCCTAAACCTAACATGTTTGTTGGTTTCACCATTTTATATCGTGCATGTTGATGATTTTCCTGATTTGTTTAATGAACAAATCGTTATTCTCATCAGGAGTGCGAGTTAATTCGTAGAAAAGTGGGGGGTTTCTGTGAATGATCAAAAATATGTTCTTCCTTATAAATCTCACCCAACAATTTTTATGTTAACAATAAATTAACATATATAAAGGAGTGACTGAAGGAGAACTAAGAAATCTTTCTCCATTAATATTAGGTATAGATATAGAAGGGAAGGAAGAAGAAGAAGGGTGCTCGGGGTAGCTACTCTTAGAACCGTCTTGAGGACTACCTAGTTTCATCGAAAGGGCTCATCCAGACTTTTTAACGCTTGATATTAACTCCCAAAAACACACGTAAAGCAGGAGTGGTGTGTTTCACCTCTAGGATGCATGAATGTGCGTAACTTCTCATGTTCTCATTCTCAGTTAGCTCATTCAAACGGAGTGGTTTCACCACTAGCCGAATCATAAAAGGGGGTGTTGAAGGAAATATGCCCCAGAGGCAATAATAAAGTTATTATTTATTTCCTTATATCATGATAAATGTTTATTATTCATGCTAGAATTGTATTAACTAGAAACATAATACATGTGTGGATACATAGACAAACATAGTGTCACTAGTATGCCTCTACTTGACTAGCTCGTTGATCAAAGATGGTTGTGTTTCCTAGCCATGGACATGAGTTGTCATTTGATTAATGGGATCACATCATTAGGAGAATGATGTGATTGACTTGACCCATTCCGTTAGCTTAGCACTTGATCGTTTAGTATGTTGCTATTGCTTTCTTCATGACTTATACATGTTCCTATGACTATGAGATTATGCAACTCCCGTTTACCGGAGGAACACTTTGTGTGCTACCAAACGTCACAACGTAACTGGGTGATTATAAAGGAGCTCTACAGGTGTCTCCGAAGGTACATGTTGAGTTGGCGTATTTCGAGATTAGGATTTGTCACTCCGATTGTCGGAGAGGTATCTCTGGGCCCTCTCGGTAATGCACATCACTATAAGCCTTGCAATCAATGTAGCTAATGAGTTAGTTGCGGGATGATGCATTACATAACGAGTAAAGAGACTTGCCGGTAACAAGATTGAACTAGGTATTAAGATACCGACAATTGAATCTCGGGCAAGTAACATACCGATGACAAAGGGAACAACGTATGTTGTTATGCGGTTTGACCGATAAAGATCTTCGTAGAATATGTAGGAGCCAATATGAGCATCCAGGTTCCGCTATTGGTTATTGACCGGAGACATGTCTCGGTCATGTCTACATAGTTCTCAAACCCATAGGGTCCGCACGCTTAAAGTTCGGTGACGATCGGTATTATGAGTTTTTGTGTTTTGATGTACCGAAGGTAGTTCGGAGTCCCGGATACGATCACGGACATGACAAGGAGTCTCGAAATGGTCGAGACATAAAGATCGATATATTGGATGACTATGTTCGGACATCGGAATAGTTTTGGGTGGTTTCAGGCATATACCGGAGTACCGGGGGGTTACCGGACCCCCCACCCCCCCCCCCCGGGGGGGGGGGGTTAATGGGCCTCATGGGCCCTAAGTGGAGAAGAGGAGGGGCGGCCAGGGCAGGCCGCACGCCCCCTCCCCCTCTTGTCCGAATAGGACAAGGAGGGGGGCGGCGCCCCCCATTTCCTTCATCTCCTCTCTCCCTTCCTTCCCCCTCCTACTCCAACTAGGAAAGGAGGGAGTCCTACTCCCGGTGGGAGTAGAACTCCTCCCTGGCGTGCCCTCCCTTGGTCGGCCGCCCCCTCCCCCTTGATCCTTTATATACAGGGGCAGGGGGGCACCTCTAGACACAACAATTGATCTCTTGATCTATTAGCCGTGTGCGGTGCCCCCCTCCACCATATTCCACCTCGGTAATATCATAGAGGTGCTTAGGCGAAGTCCTGCGTTGGTAGCATCATCGACACCGTCATCACGCCATCGTGCTGACGGAACTCTCCCGCAAAGCTCTGCTGGCTCGAAGTTCGTGGGACGTCATCGAGCTGAACGTGTACTGAACTCGGAGGTGTCGTACGTTTGGTACTTGATCGGTCGGATCATGAAGACGTACGACTACATCAACCGCGTTGTGCTAACGCTTCCGCTTTCGGTCTACGAGGGTACGTGGACAACACTCTCCCCTCTCGTTGCTATGCATCACCATGATCTTGCGTGGGCGTAGGGAATTTTTTGAAATTATTACGTTCCCCAACAGGTGTACCTAATCTCTCCCTCACCCCCCCCCCGAGCCAGATTAGCCTTTTTGAGGCCCGTGCCACCACTTGTTTGTGTTTGTCCTTCCTTTAGGGCTTGTTGAGTTGTGCCCTCAGCAGAACCCTCTTGTACTACGTTGTGCTACTTCTTGTATGTCTGTGCGGTGAACTTTTGTCGGATATTATGCTCTGGTGGTTTGATTTATATATAAAGCTAGGTGAAAGCCTTTATCAGCAATCTCTGACATCGAGGGTTCTACATTCGAGGTTGTGTAGGACCTTGAAGTATGTCTAGAGGGGGAGGGATGATTAGACTACTTGACCAATTAAAAACTTAACCTTTTCCCAATTTTAGAGTTTGGCAGATTTTAGCTACTTCAGGACAAGTCAAGCAATCATCACACTATTCAAGCAAGCATGCAAAGAGTATATAGGCAGCGGAAATTAAAGCATGCAACTTGCAAGAAAGTAAAGGGAAGGGTTTGGAGGATTCAAACGCAATTGGAGACACGGATGTTTTTGGCGTGGTTCCGATAGGTGGTGCTATTGTACATCCACGTTGATGGAGACTTCAACCCACGAAGGGTAACGGTTGCGCGAGTCCACGGAGGGCTCCACCCATGAAGGGTCCATGAAGAAGCAACCTTGTCTATCCCACCATGGCCGTCGCCCACGAAGGACTTGCCTCACTACCGGTAGATCTTCACGAAGTAGGTGATCTCCTTGCCCTTACAAACTCCTTGGTTCAACTCCACAATCTTGTCGGAGGCTCCCAAGTGACACCTAGCCAATCTAGGAGACACCACTCTCCAAGAAGTAACAAATGGTGCGTTGATGATGAACTCCTTGCTCTTGTGCTTCAAATGATAGTCTCCCCAACATTCAACTCTCTCTCATAGGTTTTGGATCTGGTGGAAAGAAGATTTGAGTGGAAAGCAACCTGGGGAAGGCTAGAGATCAAGATTCATATGGTAGGAACGGAATATCTTGGCCTCAACACATGAGTAGGTGATTCTCTCTCAGAAATGGTAAGTTGGAATTGTAGGTTTGATCTGATGGCTCTCTCCATGAATGAAGAGGAGGTGGAGGGGTATATATAGCCTCCACACAAAATCTAACCATTACACACAATTTACCAAACTCGGTGGGAACGGTTCAACAGACTCGGTCGGACCGATTTAGTAAACCTAGTGATCGTTAGTGATTTTCGATGGGACTGACATGCAACTCGGTGAGACCGATTCGGTTAGTGTTAGGGCATAACATAATCTAGGTAAGACCGATTACACAAACGCGGTGAGACCGATTTGGTAATAAGCTTTCCAAAGAGTTGGTCAGGTAAACTCGGTGGGACCGATTTGCTCTTTTCGGTGAGACCGAAATGTTACAAAAAGGAAACAGAGAGTTTACATTGCAATCTCGGTGGGACCGATCGCTCACTTCGGTTAGACCGAAACGTTACGAAGGGAAATAGAGAGATTCCAATCCCATCTCTGTGAGACCGAGATCCCTATTGGTAAGACCGATTTGCTTAGGGTTTGTGGCAGTGGCTATGACCTTTGGAATCGGTGGCGCCGGATAGGAAGAATCGGTGTGACCGATTTTTGCTTTGGGCTTAGGTCATTTGTGGATGTGGGAAAGTAGCTGAGGGTTTTGGAGCATATCACAAAGCACATGAAGCAAGAGGCTCATTAAGCATCCCTCCTTGATAGTATTGGTTTTTCCTATAGACTCAATGTGATCTTGGATCACTAAAATATAAAATGAAGAGTCTTGAGCTTTTGAGCTTGAGCCAATCCTTTGTCCTTAGTATTTTGAGGGATCCACTTTCATCATCCATGCCATGCCATTCATTGAGCTTTCTTGAAATAATAGTCTTGGAATAGCATTAGCTCAATGAGCTATATGTTGTTATGAATTACCAAAACCACCTAGGGATAGTTGCACTTTCAATCTCCCCCTTTTTGGTATTTGATGACAACATATAGATCAAAGCTTCGACAAATGATAATAAGATTGAATAACATCGTCGCTTTGAGAAGTATGTGATAAGCAAGAGCTCCCCTAAATTTGTGCATAGTTTAAGATTTGCTTTGGACTGCAAATGCACAATGAATTAGGCTCATGGGTTACTCTTCCATGTCACATACATCTTGGTGGAGCGCTCAAAATAATAAATATTGAATACATGCACTCATCACCAAGCAAAGTGAATGATCACATAAGATAGATAGGATAATATCAAACATGCATAAGTGTAGCTTATGATCAAACACATGATCATCAATGTCTCACAAGCATAGTATCTCAAGCAATCAAAAGCAAACAAGTGTTAACCACCAAATAAAGCAAGATAGAACAAAAGCAACACTCTCTCTCTCGAAGCCTATGATCTATACATTTTTCTCCCCCTTTGGCAACAAGTTACCAAAAAGTTCATAGGAAAAGCATAGTGCTAGATCGACTCTCAGGCTTGATCTTCAGGTGGTGGTGTCCAGATAACTCCAAGGACGAAGGCTTCAGTTGAAGTAGAGGGTGCTGGAGTTGATGCTGGAGCTGGTTGCACTGGAGCTGAAGGGGTTGTAGCTGGTGCAGATGATGTTGCTCTAGTGTCTGTCACAGGCACTACAACTAACCTCTGGGCTCTAGGCACTCTGGCAAACACATTTGTTGTAGTCTTGCCCTGCCTCTCCTCCATGTCATCCTACAGCTGCTCTACTACTGACTGAATCTCAATTACTTTGACATCAAGGTCATGGAATTTGAGTTCCATGATTCTTTCCAGGCTCTCCTGATTCTGAGTGAGGGTGGCTAGTCCCTTCTCAATCCTCAGTGTTGATGCTATTAAGTAACCAAGCTGCTCCTGCTTGTTCTTCAAGAAATACTCAGATGCCTCCTCTTGAGTTGGCATCTTGGCAACCTTCTCCTTCCTTGCCTTCTCCTTCTTCTCTTGAGCTTGAACTGATGATGGATCATTCTCATTCATGACAACCTCATTGTCCTCAAAGTCTGTATAAAGTGGAAAATGTTCCTTATCCAATTGATATTTCCCTGTGCCCATCTTTGAGTCAACTCCTGAATCTGAGGGGCATATCCACAGCTCCTCTTCTGATCTGCTGCAGTCCTCTTAATGGTTTCAATCATAAGGCTCATGACTTTGAACTTCTGTGTCACATCAAACAAATGCAACATGTTGATGGCATGCCCTCTGATCATGTTGTGGTCACCAGACTTAGGCAACAGAGTGTGCCTCAGAATCCAATTGATTGTTGGCATCCCTAACAGCAGAAAGTGGATTGATCCAAACTTATGTGTCTCAACAGCCTTGTCTGGGATCTCCTTATACATGTGTGCCATGGAATTGTGATCCATCTTCTTCTTTGCATAAATGTCCAGGTCATCCTCATTTCCCTTTGGGGAATTTATCAGACTTGCCCTTTCTTCAACAGTTGACTGGTATCTGGTGCCTTCTGACATCCACACTGTCCTTCCATCTGGATAGAAATGTGCTGTGGAGTAGAATTGCATGATAAGTTCATCATTCCAGTTGGTGAGCTTTTGCCCAACAAAATCAGCAACTCCACAAGCAACAAAGCTGTCTTGCACTCCAGGATAGTGCTCTTCATTTTCCTTGATGTAGGTCTAGTCGACCCACCTCATATCACAAACTATGGGCTTCTTATCCAACAGAATTGTCTCATAGAAGTCCCGCTGTTCCTTTGTATGGAACCTGTAGTCAACACAGTTCTTCTCCTTGAGGCATATGGATCTTCCATCCTCCATAGCCTCAACCCTGAGTCCTTCCTGATCCTCATGTCATCAGCCACAGGATGGGCATCATTGTGGTCTGGTATCTTGGGCTTGAGCTTCCTTAGGACCTGTCCTTCTTCATCTTCTTCATCAGCAACATTTGGCACTGGGGCCTTGTTCTTCTCAGCAGCTGGAATACTCCTAGTATTCCTCTTTGGTATAAGCTTGGCCTTGGAGGCAGCTTTTGGTGCTTCCTTGGGCTTAGATGTTGCAGCCCCTGATCTTATAGAATCACCCATAAGCTTTGGTGCCTTAGGTGCTGGTGCAACAACCTCTTCTTCCTCTTCAGAATCCCTTCTCATAGAGGGCTTTCCAAGAACCTGGACAGTTGTGGTTCTTGCTCTCTTCTTCTTCTTGTCCTGAGCACCTTCATCCTCTGATTCAATGGTAAACTTCATTGTCTCTCCAGTGGGAACTTTCTTGGGTTTGGAAGATGTGACTTTCTTTTCAGGTGCCTCTTTGGGTTCAGTCTGTTCTGGCACTTGAGTGGACCTTCTGGCCTTGGGCATTGGTGTCCTCTTGGCAGGAACTTTCTTTTTCAGTCCAGGCTTTGTGCTATGTGCTGATCCATATTCCTTCTTGAGCACTACTTTCTTGGAAGTAGCCTCATCTTCTTCAGCTTTGTAGTCCTCATCCTCTGAGTCTGAAGTTCTCTTCCTCCTTTTCCTGGTAGAAGCCTTAGGCAGGTTGCTAGGAGTGCTTCTGCTCCCTTAATCTGTAGAGCTTGAGGGACTAGTGCCCTTGCTCATGTCAATCTGCTCTTCTGACCTGTTCTGGCTGTCACTCTGGTCTGACATGCTGCAAACACTGACTGCTGACCCGTAGCTTGGCGATGAACTCGCTATGGCGGAAACGGTGGGGGCGAAATCCGTTGACGGCGTCGGAGACCAGCTACTGGAGGCGGCTGGCGACAAGGAGACGATCCGGAGACCTTCGATGGCAGAGCGAGCCATTGCGCGGGCAAAAGGGTTCGGAGAAATTTCCAAAATTTTGCCCGTGACTATATATAGCCCGACCCTGTCGGTGTGACCGAGTGGAACAACTCGGTGGCACCGAGATGCATAACTGTGTACAGTTACGGCAACTCGGTGTGACCGAAAAGTTCAAATCGGTTGCACCGAGATTGAAATCTTAGATCAACTTAATGATCTCGGTAGGACCGAAATGGAGGATTCGGTCAGACCGAGAATCACAAAGAGGTTTTGGAAGTTTAAGTCTATGACGAACCGGGGACTCCGAGTGCTCCTCACACAGAGTGGTTCGAATCTGACTTGATCAGATTTTGTGATGTAGCATGAATAGAGTTTGAGATGAGAAAAGCATAGATAGCTAGAGAAAGTTCTTAGGCATTCTTGTCCATCCACTAGGCAAAAAGAAAAGAAGCCAAACAATCAAAACAACAAGTGGATGTCCTTGAATGAGTAAAATATGCACCAACATGCTCACACAATAAGATGGCAAATGAAATATGTGGCAAAGCATGCACAACCAACTTTACCATCTATCAAACAATTGGCGATGACTAGTCATCTATATATGAGTATATTGACTTAGGAATCAAATGAGAACATTTGATCATAGGTCATACTCATAGTTTAAGCTCAAGTGGGGTTACCACTTTTACATAATGCATTGATGTGTTCACATCATTACAGTTGCTTTGACTCAATTCTTAGAGTTAAGCTCCCCCTAGATGTGAGATCCCCCCTTAGAGGGATGAACTAACCTTGGGTTTTGTCGATGATGACTTCATGTAGGTGTTGAAGATGTGGATGCTCAATGTTGATGTAGATCATTTGGAGCAATCCTTTGGAGTGAGTTGCACTTTCAACTTATCTACATGGGTTAGTCCCACAAGGAACAAACAAGAATATCCATAGACATAGAGTGATGCACACACAAGATGATGTCCATGAAATCATTAGGTTACCTTGTCCCTTGCCTTACCAACGTGAGGGTTTGTGACTCCTTGAACTAGTGCAAGATGTGGAAGTTGATTGCACTTGTTCTTGCCATAATGATATGAGTGAAGAATGTTGGCGGAGTCACCCTCAAGAGCTCTCTAGTTCTTCTTCTTCGGGATCCACATCATCTTGATGGGAATCCTTGGAGTTGTAGTTGCACTTGATTAAGTAGAACTTGACGTAGTCTTGGGAACCCACTTGAACGAGGCCTTAGGTGCTTCTTCAAATGCATCAATATCTTCTTGAAGCTTGTCCTTGCCTTTGTTCTTGTGGTCTTGTGGTGGAAGATCATCTTGTGCTAGTGTTCCCTTGAAGGAAGTAGGATCATACTTCTCTGGTTGAGGAACAACCTTCGTCTTGGGGTATTGATCTTCTTCCCACTCAACTCCATTGGCATTCAACTTTCGTTCAAAACCAACACCTTGATTCTTCCGGTGCCTTCCTTGCTTGCGTACAATTTCCTCGAATTGCTTACTCCCGGCAAGGCTCTTGTAAACACCTTTCTCTATAATTCCCTTCAATAAGCTATTTTCTTGCTCAAGTGTAACTTGGCTAAGAGAATCATTAGTGGAATCAAGAGAACTACTAGAAGCAACAATATTAGATTTGACATTATTATTGTTACTACTAGAGGAAGTATCTTTCTTGTACTTGTTACTAGACTTGAGTTGAGGCATGTAAGTAGATAAGAGTAACGCTTGGCAATGTAAGAAGAACTTTTCTTACGGAGATCATCATTGATAGCTTTTAAGAACTCATGCTCTTGCTCAAGATTGAGCTTTTCAAAGAGTAACTTCTCATGAGCCCTTAAAAGTTCTCGATGATCTTCGAAGATAGTTTCATGAGCCAACTTAAGAGTGTTTAGTTCTTTAGTTAGAAGCTCAATCTTCTCCTTATCATTGTCATTCGTTTTATCTTGATTAGCATGATTAATTGACGTTTCATCATAGTATTCATCACTAGAGTTGTCAACAAGTAGATCATCATCCACAAGCAAGTCATCTTCATCACTATTGAAATCAACATACTCAGGATGTGTTACCTTTGGACCTTTGGCCATGAAGCATCTTCCAATTCCTTCATTTGGTGAATCAAATATGTCGTAGGAGTTGGTTGACACAAGTGCTAGACCGGCAACACCTTCATCTTGAGTATATTCGGAGTCAGAGTGATAGCTTCTCTCGGAGTGATTATCGGAGTCGGAGCCGGATACCCATTCACCAACATGAGCTTGATGTCTTCGTTTTGTGTAGCTCCTTGATGACTTGTCCTTCCTTTACGAATCCTTGCTTCTCCGTGAGGGTCTTCGTTCATAACGATCATCTCTACTCCTCCTCTCTCTTGGTGGTGATTCTTCTCTTTTGCTTCTTCTTCTTGGAGAATCTTCTCTTCTTTTGTAGGGTGCCGTACACTCATTGGAATAGTGTCCGGGTCTCCCACAATTGTAGCAATTGCGCTCTCGACTAGAAGATCTTTTGTCATTGTAAGACCTTGACTTGGAGCTTCTTTCTTTGCTTCTACTCTTGTAGAATTTGTTGAAGTTCTTCACCATTAAGCTCAATTCTTCATTGAAGGTTTGTTTCTCACCTGATGATGTGGGGGCTTCACTTGAGGCTTTGTAAGCACCACTTGACTTGTTGTGAAGTTCCTCCTTATCCTTGAGTGACATCTCATGAGCAACAATTCTTCCAATGACTTCCGTTGGCTTGAGATCTTTGTAGTTTGGCATCATTTGAATCAATGTGCACACGGTATCATACTTTCCATCCAATGCTCTTAGGATCTTCTTGATGATGAATTTGTCGGTCATCTCTTCACTCCCTAAGCCGACAATCTCATTTGTGATAAGAGCAAGCCTAGAGTACATTTCAGCGACACCTTCACCATCCTTCATTTTGAACTTGTCAAGCTGACTTTGGAGCACATCCAACTTGGATTCCTTGACGGATTCGGTACCTTCATGCATATCAATCAAAGTATCCCAAATTTCCTCTGCATTCTCAAGACGGCTGACTTTGTTGAATTCTTCGGGGCACAATCCGTTGAAGATGATATCACAAGCTTGAGCGTTGTATTGCAGCATATTCAATTCTTCCGCATTAGCTTCATGGTTCGGTTCTTTCCCAGCAAAGAATTCACCTTGCAAGCCAATACAAATAATTGCCCAAACGGCAGGTTTATGTTCGAGAATATGCATTTTCATCTTATGCTTCCAACTAGCAAAATTAGTACCATCAAAGTAAGGACCTCTACGGTGATAATTTCCCTCGCTAGACGCCATACTCTCCTAGGTTGTGAAACCAAGGCTATGACCACCAAAAGCTATGGAAATCAAAGCAAATGGAAACCAAAGCTCTGATACCACTTTTAGGACCTTGAAGTATGTCTAGAGGGGGGTGATTAGACTACTTGACCAATTAAAAACTTAACCTTTTCCCAATTTTAGAGTTAGGCAGATTTTAGCTACCTTAGGACAAGTCAAGCAATCATCACACTATTCAAGCAAGCATGCAAAGAGTATATAGGCAGCGGAAATTAAAGCATGCAACTTGCAAGAAAGTAAAGGGAAGGGTTTGGAGGATTCAAACGCAACTGGAGACACGGATGTTTTTAGCGTGGTTCCGATAGGTGGTGCTATCGTACATCCACGTTGATGGAGACTTCAACCCACGAAGGGTAACGGTTGCACGAGTCCACGGAGGGATCCACCCACGAAGGGTCCACGAAGAAGCAACCTTGTCTATCCCACCATGGTCGTCGCCCACGAAGGACTTGCCTCACTAGCGGTAGATCTTCACGAAGTAGGCGATCTCCTTGCCCTTAAAAACTCCTTGGTTCAACTCCACAATCTTGTCGGAGGCTCCCAAGTGACACCTAGCCAATCTATGAGACACCACTCTCCAAAAAGTAACAAATGGTGCGTTGATGATGAACTCCTTGCTCTTGTGCTTCAAATGATAGTCTCCCCAACACCCAAATCTCTCTCATAGGTTTTGGATCTGGTGGAAAGAAGATTTGAGTGGAAAGCAACTTGGGGAAGGCTAGAGATCAAGATTCATATGGTAGGAATGGAATATCTTGGCCTCAACACATGAGTAGGTGGTTCTCTCTAAGAAATGGTAAGTTGGAAGTGTAGGTTTGTTCTGATGGCTCTCTCCACGAATGAAGAGGAGGTGGAGGGGTATATATAGCCTCCACACAAAATCTAACCGTTACACACAATTTACCAAACTCGGTGGGACCGATTCAACAGACTCGGTCGGACCGATTTAGTAAACCTAGTGACCGTTAGTGATTTTCGGTGGGACTGACATGCAACTCGGTGAGACCGATTCGGTTAGGGTTAGGACATAACGTAATCTCGGTAAGACCGATTACACAAACTCGGTGAGACCGATTTGGTAATAAGCTTTCCAGAGAGTTGGTTAGGTAAACTCGGTGGGACCGATTTGCTCTTTTCGGTGAGACTGTAATGTTACAAAAAGGAAACAGAGAGTTTACATTGCAATCTTGGTGGGACCGATCGCTCACTTCGGTTAGACCGAAACGTTACGAAGGGAAACAGAGAGATTACAATCCCATCTCGGTGAGACCGAGATCCCTATCGGTAAGACCGATTTGCTTAGGGTTTGTGGCAGTGGCTATGACCTTTGGAATCGGTGGCGCCGGATAGGAAGAATTGGTGTGACCGATTTTGGCTTTGGGCTTAGGTCATTTGTGGATGTGGGAAAGTAGCTGAGGGTTTTGGAGCATATCACAAAGCACATGAAGCAAGAGGCTCATTAAGCAACACCTCATCCCTCCTTGATAGTATTGGTTTTTCCTATAGACTCAATGTGATCTTGGATCACTAAAATATAAAATGAAGAGTCTTGAGCTTTTGAGCTTGAGCCAATCCTTTGTCCTTAGTATTTTGAGGGATCCACTTTCATCATCCATGCCATGCCCTTCATTGAGCATTCCTGAAATAATAGTCTTGGAATAGCATTAGCTCAATGAGCTATATGTTGTTATGAATTACCAAAACCACCTAGGGATAGTTGCACTTTCAGGTTGTAGTTTTGGTACGGAAGAACTTTCAATATATTAATGTGCAATCTAGTAAGTAATGTATGATTCTCTTCTATGTACGGGAACATGCTATGCAACACAGTTTTATGCTACATGATTGCATCCAGAACATTATCAAGATGGTGGGTAATGATCAAACTCACCAATTAGCAGACTAGAGGAAGCAGTGAAGAAGTTGGTGTAGCGTGACAATGACCACAGGTAGGTCATACCTCACAGCCACGAGAATTTCTCTGAAATGATCCACGGATCAAGAGTCGAAGTAGATGACCCCTTTGAGGTACACATACGTTCATTGCATATATAAAAATGTTAATCTGTAAAGCAATCATCTTTTATCAAGGTCTACGTATCTTTTAGGTTACAATGGCCTATAAAAATATTCATATATATGAAAGTAAAATTTATCATATTGAAAAAGTTTTATGTATAATGAAATTTGTATTAATATTAAATAATTTATCATGTATTCTAAAAATACCCATGTTTAAGAAATTACATTCAAAAATATTAAATATAATACTCACTCCATCTCATATTATTTTTTGCCAAAATGCATCTATGTAGACGTATTTCAGTGGTAGATATTACATCTGTCTGAGCGGCAACTAATATGGGATGAAGGTAGTACCTATAAAATCATAAACAAAGAAGGAAAAGGAAGGTAATTTTGGATAAAAATAAATAAATAATATAAGGAAAGAAGAAAGTTGAAAATAATAAATGACTTACAACCAAAAGAAATTCGGAAACGACACAACAAAGCGGATGCCACATATAAGAAAAATATAAATAACAGAAAACCGAAAATAGGCGTGCAACATTTGCTCACTAGTTTTCTAATGTGGGCTCCCCCAGAACATTTTGAGCAACATTTTCTCCAGTTTGCGAAGCCTTCAATAGCCTTTTATTGTCTTCTTCCATCGGTTTTCCGTCTTTCTATTTTTCTTTAAACTTTTAGGTTTTCTCGGCTAGCTTTCTCATTTTATTTATTTTAATTTTAAGTTCTTTTTTTAGTAATGGATCATTCATATTCAAATTCCTCAACATTTTTACAAATTATGAACATTCTTTCAAGGTTTCTTCTTATTTTAATTTTAGTTATTTTTTGTAATTTCTAATTTTTTTTCAAATCCATGAACACTTGTTTAAAAATTTGTGAATTTTTAATGTTGTTAATATTTATTGAAATTCGTAAAAAATCAGAATTAAAATAAATTTATTTATGGAACTTTTTTGTATTACCGAACAATGCTTCAGATTGGTGAATGTCTTTGAAAGTTTTGTGCCCATTTCAAAATTCCAGCATATTTTTTGAATTGACGAAAATTATTTGGATTTATGAACTTTTTTAATTTCATGATTTGTTTTAAAATCCATGAATTTTCTATTTACGACTTTTACATTATATATATATATATATATATATATATATATATGTATGTATATATAGTTTCTAATATATATTAATGGAGAAAACAAAAACGTAAAAAAATTGCAAACATATATTTGAGCGAAACGATACTTTTTTCACTTAACGATTGTGGGAGAAGAGTTATTTAAAGAGAAAACTGAAACATACAAAAACTAGCAAACATGTACATGAGCGAACCGGTAAATTGTTTTAGGACTGAGCAAACCGTTACGTAAGTGATGTGAGCAAGCGCTCATCACTGCCGTTGTCCCATTTTATCTAGATCGTTCTGTACCATCACTCGATCTGGATGGGAACGGCAGCCTGGCCCGTTTATTAAACTCACTAACATCACTCGAATTTCCTTGTTTCTTCTCTTTTTTACTTCAAATTTTGTATTATAACTACATATGTTTCAAAAACATAAATTTAGGAAAGCAGTTTAAAACAATGAATTTGAAAATGTGTTAACATAATACAAGAACTTTGTTAGCGCAGTTTTAAAAAATGCTGCCAACTTTCAAAGAGAATGTTCTTGACAACGAAAAAGTGTATGCGGATTTTAAAAAAAACTGTCTACACAATGTAAAAAATGATTGCGTAATGTAAAAAATATTTGCATGTTTCTAAAAAATGTATATGTGCAATTTAAAGAAATGCTTATTCGCATTAAGAAAATATAAGTGACACTTGAAAGAAATATTCGTGTTTTTCTAAAAAATGCCCTTGAAGTTTTCAAATATGTTTATAGAATGAAAAAAGTGTTGCGTAGTTTTAAAAAAAAATTATTGGAAAAAAATGTACATTGTATATTTGGAAAATGTTACCATCTAATCGAAAAATTGTTTAAAAATGTATGTAAAAAATGTATATCGCGTAATTAAATATGTTCAATGTGTATTCAAAGCATTATTCAATTGTGCCCTAAAAATGTACGTTCTGTACTGAGAAAAAGTGGACATATGTTAAAAAAGAAAAAACATTAAAAACTATTCTAGAAACAAATGGAAAAGCAAAGAAAACCAATAAAGGAACAAGGAAACCAAAGTACAACGAAGAAAGAAAAAGAACCTGAAAAAGCCCATGAGAAAACAAACAGAAAAGCAAAGAAAATCAAGAAAGAAACAAAAAAACAGAAGCATAATGAAGACAGAAAAATAAAAAAAACAATGAGAAAAGGGAAAAAAATAAGTAGAATGATTGTTCACAATCGAAGGATCTACCAAGGATTTATTTATGGAACGTCCGCAAGTGCGATATGTGTACATTTTGTGAACATTCTCATTTTCCATGCACTGCCAGTGGAGCCGTGGTTTTTTTTTCTTTACCAGATTTCAGTTCATTTTTTTTTCAGAAATCAGCTAGCGGCTGAAATTTGTAAAAACATTACAGAATAAAAAAAATAACAAAATTTAGATGTTTTTGGAAAATTTTATGAACATTTTAGAATTGAAAGACTATTCACAAAGTGTTGTAAAAAATGCTAATAAAGTAAAAAATAAGGTTCCCTAATTGATAAAATGTTCATGACTTCTAATAATATTCCCTATTTGTGAAAATGTTTATGAATTTGAAATTGGTAGATGAAATCAAAAAATATCCAGGAGTTTTTCAAAAATGCTCTCAAATTATTAATTATATTGAGGAAAAATCAGGAAAGTTTCTGGGAATTAAGTTGGAATGTGGATGGCTACGAGCAGGAGGAACAAGGTCAGGGATCTATAGTTTCCTCTCGGTATAAAACGAAGAAGGAAAGGCATAGACATTGTACTGTTCACAAATCACTGTGGATTTTTACTATTAATTCACCAGTAATTATTGGTGATAAGTCGCTATGTTATGTTCTTTTCTCCGGTGGCCTTAGTGCCATGGCGGCACGGTGGACTCAGGGCCTTGCCGGATGGAGGGCTTCGTTTTTAGATTTTTTTTTTCAAGTTTTGTTAGGTTTTTATCCTACTCAAGAAGAAGAGACGACGGCGGTCCCTGAAGATGGAATAAAGTTCTCGCCGCCTAGCCCCCGTTCCGATGGTCTAGCATCATCGGTGGGCATGTGGAGGTTTATCTCCGGAGGATCCACCCTTGGTGCATTTTCTCGGATATGGTTGTAGTTCGTCCATGTTTGTGTTTCTTCAGATTAGATCCTTTCGATCTACGCTACTCTTCATCGGAGGCGGTTGCTGTTCTGCTGAGCAGGTCCTATGGTGCATTAGCACGACGACCTCTCGACTGTCTACCACAAAAAGTTTTCCCCGGCTCTGGCGTGGGAGGGACGCTGACGGCGGCGCACTTTCGGCTCACTTCAGTGCTTGTAGTCATTGCTAGGTGGTCTACGGACTTGCATGTAATTTTTAATATTTCCGGTGTTCGTTGTACTGCCATGATTGAAGATGAATAGATTGAAAGTTTTTCTGCAAACAAAAATCATTGTGTTATAACTACATATGTTTCAAAAACATAAATTTGGGTAAGCAGTTTAAAGAACGAATTTGAAAACGTGTTAACATAGTACAAGAATTTTGTTAGCGCAATTATAAAAAATGCTGCCAACTTTCAAAGAGAATGTTCTTCACAATGAAAAATTTAAGCAAATTTTAAAAAACTGTCTATACAATGTAAAAAATGATTGCAGAATGGAAAAAATATATTTGCGTGTTTCTAAACAATGTATATTTGCAATATAAAGAAATGCTTATTCCCATTAAGAAAATATATGCGACACTTGAAAGAAGTATTCACGTTTTTCTAAAAAATGTCCTTGAAGTTTTCAAATATGTTTATACAATGAAGAAAATGCTGGGTAGTTTAAAAAAAATTTATTGGCATAAAAAAAATGTACATTTTGTATTTGGAAAATGTTACCATGTAGTCGGAAAAGTGTTCAAAAATGTATTTAAAAAATTGTATATCACGTATTTAAAACATGTTCAATGTGTATTCAAAGCATATTTAAAGTCTGCTCTAAAAATATACGTTGTGTCCTGAGAAAAAGGGGACATATGTTAAAAAAAGGAAATCCATTAAAACCTAATCTAGAAACAAACTGGAAAGCAAAGAAAACTAATAAAGAAGCAAAGGAAACCGAAGTACAACAAAGAAAAAAAGTACCCAAAAAAGCCAATGAGAAAACAAACAGAAAAGCAAAGAAAATCAAGAAAGGAACAAAGAAAACCAAAGTATAATGAAGAAAGAAAAATAAAAAAACAATGAGATAAAGGAAAAAACAAAGTAGAATGAATGTTCACAATCGAAGGATCTACCAAGCTTTTTTTTATGGAACGTCCGCAGGTGCGATATGTGTACATTTTGTGAATATTCTCATTTTCCATGCACTGCCAATGGAACCGAGGTTTTTTTACCTGATTTCAGTTCATTTCTTTCAGAAATCAGCTAGTGTCTGAATTTGTAAAAATATTACAAATAGAAAAAACAGTAAAAAAATAGATGTTTTTTTGACAATTTAGTGAACATTCTTTGTTGTACGAACCTTCACATGCCCACCGACGATGCTAGAAACACCATCGGAACGGGGATTTGCTCGGATCTGGTTGTAGTTCGTCTACGTTTGTGTTTCTTCATGTTGGATCCAAAAAACATCTATTTTTAACCAAAAAAATAGATCCGCCGGAGACAAACCTTCACATGCCCACCGACGATGCTAGAAACACCATCGGAACGGGGGCTAGGCGGGGAGAACATTATTTAATTTGAAGCGTGCCCAACCGACGATGCTAGAAACACCTTATTTTGGATCTATTTAATGAACAGTAAAAATAGATGTTTTTTGGATCCAACATGAAGAAACACAAACGTAGACGAACTACAACCAGATCCGAGCAAATCCATCAACGGTTGGGCACGCTTTGGGTTATTCCTGTTTTGTGGTTTTCATAATTTTTTACTTCCTCCATTTTAAAATAAGGTGTATAGTTTTCTGTGAAATAAGACTTTCCTTAAGTTTGATCAAATTTGCAGAGAAATATATCAATACACATAACATCAAATCAGTATCATTCGATTCAGATGCTACCTGCAGCGCAACCACCTTCCACCATGACGCCGACCCGCCACTCGCCTGCAGTCTTTGCCGCACTCCTCCCCCCCATCCTGACCACCGTCCAACGGAGCGCCCGGATAAGAGCGACTGCAGCGTCGACCAGACAGCCTTGACCGAGCTCAGTTTTCTCTGAATAAAGTTGAGTCTGGTAGCGTGTACCCTTAGCGTGTACTATCCACGCCCAGATTCAGTAGTTCCTGTTAGGCTGTTAGGGTAGTTTGCCCCTATCCGATGAAGCACCATGGGATGACATGGATCACGCGGCTCATTCTCTTATTTGGGATGGTCCATCGCTAAATCGAGGATGACCATGAGGCGGTGGGGGTATGCATCTTGTTCAAGGCTATTTCAGTAGAAGCTTCCGTAAATTAATAAGTTCAGTGGCAAACTTTCTTGAATCTTAATTAGCATATAGTAGCAGAGTTTAATTCAATGGTTATCTTGCTGCCACACATAAGGATTCTAAATTAGTATTTATAAATTACACAATAATGTTATAATTTTAGTTTAGTTTCCAACGTTAGTACAACAAACGTTTAGCCTTAAGGTCAATTCATCACATGCTACCAATTGCTATATTCAAAAAAACTGGTATGCATTGTAAGTATCAAAGAGGTGTATATCATGTCTGGAAATAAAGCATTCATCATCTTTCATTATTTCACATGGTGATATAACCTGGCACACCCTTACAACTTTATCAGTAACACAAATTATATTTCTCTCAGGATGCGCGGGAAATCTCTACTATCTATAAAGAACCTATGGTTCCTTTTCCTGCCGATGGATCGCGTTCTGCCCACCTTCGTCCATCCACTCCATCTTTTTTCCCCGGTTGGCAAGTGACGATTCGATTCAACCACCATAATTACATGACCCAATGGGCGTCACACCTTCCTTTTAAAAAATTGCAATCATGATAATTATATGCCCCAGGCGTCACACCTTCCCTCAAAAAATCACAATCACCATAATTACAAGATTTGGCTCATGTAGCAACGCACAGGTACATACCTAGTACTATTTACATTCTGTATATATTCATATCTCTACTCCTAATGTCTCAGTTGGTAGGTCGCGTTCCGGATCTCTACTCGTAATGTCTCAGTTGGTAGGTCGCGTTCCGGGTTTTATTTTCGTCCCACCTCACCCGGTCTTTTTTGTACTTCTTTGGTACTTGTTCCCACCTCCCGCTCAGTCGAGACGGTTTATTTTCGTACTCCCTCCCACCTCCCAGGTAGTTCCCTCCACGCAAAAAAAATCGAACCAACCAATCTCTACTCCTAATGGAGCAGTTGGTAGTCTCCGCCGGTCAATTTTCGTCCCACCACTTTCGTCCGGTTTTTTTTCGTAGGTTATCTCTACTCCTAATGTCTCAGTTGGTAGGTCGTGTTCTGGGTTTTATTTTCGTCCCACCTCACATGGTCTTTTTTGGTACTTCTTTGGTACTTGCTCCCACCTCCCGCTCAGCCGAGACGGTTTATTTTCGTACTCCCTCCCACCTCCCAGGTAGTTCCCTCCACGCAAAAAAATCGAACCAACCAATCTCTACTCCTAATGGAGCAGTTGGTACTCTCCGCCGGTCAATTTTCGTCCCACCACTTTCGTCCGGTTTTTTTTGTAGGTTAACCGTCGTAGATTTTTTTCGTCGCCTCCCCCACTTCATCGGTTTATTTTCACTTCACCCTCTCACACAACGAAAAAAACTGAACGGATCAGAACTTTCCATACTGACACAAATTATTTGGTAATGTCTTTATGTAAAAGAATTAATCACAATCAATCTCTAAAGATCAAATCTAAATTAATTAATCTTCATAACGTTTGTTTCCTTTCGAATCACGTCCATAACTTTCCTTCCTTGTTTGGGCAGAAACTGTTTGGTAGCAGAGATTAGGAAGCTTTCTATGAGTGTAGTAATAGGAAGTATTCTTTTTCTTGATGATTCGTTTCCATGCATGATGATAGTAAATTATGCTAACATTCACCACTATTTATCAACGTCATCAATCGTATCCATTTCTACCAGTTTTAAGGCAATCTGCTCGCTATGTCTTTTTTAAGGGGATCCGCTCGCTAAGTCGTCGTGGCACGTTATTTTCACAAACAATCTCTACTCCTATTGGAGCAGTTGGTAGCCTCGTACGGTTTATTTTTGTCCTCCTCCCACCTCCCCTGGTTTTTTTTCATCCTCCCTCCCACCTCCCAATTTTGTTGTTTTTTTCGTCGGTTTTTACTCGCCCCCTCCCACCTCCCAATTTCGTCCGGTTTTTATTCGTCCCACCTCCCACCACCCCCTCGTACTGGTTCTTTTTCTCTCCACTCTTTCCTTGCAAACCAATAATTTCCTAACATACAAAAGATCACGAATCTATCTTTCCTTACCCAAACCAATCGCGCCCTACATCAGTGCATTTCTTTATTAAGAAAACTAACACGTAAATCTTAACGCATTGCAAACAAATCCCGTTATGGACCTAATTAATTCATTATGGAATCTGTACGTGGTCGCATTGGTTCTTTTTCTCTCCACTCTTTCCTTGAAAACCACTAATTTCCTAACATACAAAAGATCACGAATCTATCTTTCCTTACCCGAATAATCGATCCCTACATCAGTGCATTTCTTTAAGAAAACTAACACGTAAATCTTAACGCATTGTAAAGAAATCCCGTTATGGACCTAATTAATTTATTATGGAATCTGTACGTGGTCGCATCTCTCCTCTCGTGAAAAAATCGCATCCATCTCCCGTTAAAAAGGAAAAGAGAACATGAACGATCAATCCCACACCCTGCATCTCAGTAGCAAAAAATCGCCCCCCCTCTGCTACTGCGCCTCGCCGTGTGCCCGGCTCGACCCTTGCCTCGCCTGCATGGCTGGACGCCGCCGTCGCCACCGCCACGTACAAGAAAACGATGGGCAGAACCATCCATTCAAATCGCACACCCCCACCCTCCTCCGCAATCCCTAGCCCCGCATCACCCTATCGCTTTCTTGCCTCTCTTTCCCCTCGATGTAGATGGTGCCGAGCGGCGGCCTCGAGCACCGGCAGTGCCGCCCTCTCTATCTTCGCTGCATCGAGAGATGGGCCGAGGCTATCGTCGGTTCGCCGCCCACGATTGGGCCGCCTCCGGTTGTCGCGCACCACCGGCTCCACCTAACGTGCCCGACCCTCTCTGCTTTCGACCTTCCGGTGACCACATCCCTCCGCGCCTCCATCCATCATCCACAAGGCCACTCCCTGCACCCACCCTCCTAAATTCTCCATACCGGCGGACAATCACCGAAGATCCAAGTTGGCCCGATATCAATTTTCTTACATGCTTTCTTTATCAGTTGGTGATGGGAATGGGTTCCAATTTCTCTCTCTGACTGTGGATTCGCAGGCAAGAAGCGCTTCTACATGCATCCTCCTATCGGTCCCTAAAGTACCAAGGTAAATGGTTGATGTTGCGTTTGTCTAGGATGATATATGTTGGCTCTGTTCCGGTTCATCCGAGCAGTTTGGTGACTAATTTATTGATAATTTAATTATATTAATTAAATGAGTCGGGTGTATCGTCATGCATTTATTCTTGCCAGTAATGTTCTGTGATGCTCTGATGCACTTTGGGAATTGTTTATCTTGTCTTCAGTGCAGAACATTTGTTTATTAATGCATAAGAAGAATCCTTGTTACTACCTTGAACCTGTTTTATAATCCATATTGTTATGCACTAGCGCGTGTGCGTGTGAAATAGATGAATTATGGTCCTGTACCCAATAAGATGGATATGTGTGTGTGTTAGAGAGAGAGAGAGAGGGAGAGGGGGAGAGAGAGTGAGGAGGAGGGAGGGAGAGAGTGTGTGTGAGAATTTGATGGTAAAAAGGTCGCCAATGTCACTTGATATGTATGAGAATATTAAATGTAATATTAACATAATTGATATTGAACTCTTAAAGTTAATGTGGCCCCGTTGCAACGCACGGGTGTTCTTCTAGTTTTACTAGTAGAAGGCCCGTGCGTTGCTACGGGCAAAAGCCGAATAACCACAAGTTATCATTGAATAATAAATATAAGAACAGATTGATCAAATTATTCTTTTTATTTAGAAATACACGTTAAGCACGGTGGCATCCAGTTTTCATCATAAGATGTCATCCACTTTTCATCATACAACGGCAAATACGAACTCTCTTCCACTCAGCCTGTAGGTGGGACAACCTGCAGTTGCCCACTTCCTGCAACATATGTCCACTTATTTAAGTGGGATTAAGTGGGCTGCCCACATACTGTATGTGGTATTATGTGGGCTGCCACATACCCACATAATTCATGAAACATGAAAATACAAAACTTGAGATGTAAGACAACTTAACACAAAGGCACGTAAGTCTAGATTGAAGTAAAGAACATGCCCACATATGATACAACACAAACTACAATCTTCAGCAGTACAAGACTGGAGGTTAACATAGACGGCAAACATTTCCTCAGATTATAAACTATACATGAATGAGCAGGCTAGTACACATGAATCAGCAAGATTGTTTGTTCATATCTTCAGGATTTTTAAATGTCAATCTGTCCATTTCTTCAGGCTTACTTGCTTCTTCAACTCAGCTGACTAAAAACTAACAAAAAAAGAACATGAATAAGCACTCTGAGTCAGAATTCGAAACTTGGCAAATTTTAGAAGTACAATACGGAGAAAAATGAGCTGAGTTAAATAAAAGTACATTACAAAGATGATTTTTTTTACACAATTACAGAACACAAGGATGCATTCAGTAAATCATAGGAGAAAAGAACTTAAGGAAATTTCGGTAACACTTGTAAACTTGTTTTGTTATCTTCTGCACATCATTCAGGTCCTACTGGACTCTCGCAAAAAAAAATTCAGGTCCTACTGGAAGGTGTGCGTGATGCTTGTAGGCAAAAGAAACAACATTGTGTAGTACATGATCCGGATTTGAGAAGGTTAAATGACTGAATTATTTTTTGATTCAGGCCAAAAAATAATACACTGTGTAGTACATGTACGCACAACAGAATAGATGATTCAGGCCAAAAAAGTATAAGAAATTTACCATTGTGTCTATACATACCTTGATCTTCTTCCTCTGGCATGCATAAAATTGGATACATAAATAAGAAAGCCCTCCTGACAAATCTGATCAGTCGAGTCTTTCAGTTACTCTTTGCAGACTCTGCACAAATATGCACTCTGCTCCATCAGTACAACCAGTAAGTCTTTGTAAACCTGTGGCCAGTGCCCTTGTTATAAATGCATTCTGCTTCCATCTTCCATCGGCCCAACATGCTAATGCATAGCTCGAAAGATGAAACCCTGGAGAGGGATATGATGCCAAAGCACCGTCATCGTCCGATCACATGAATCTAGAGTTTCCTCCGAAGCAGCATAAATTGCGGCTGAGAATACCTCGGCGATGCCCATAGGATGGAAACGACACTCGAAAGCTTCGCCATCACCGGCTCTTGGAAACTCCGGAGACAAGCTTTCGCCCGGATCAACCTCTCGAGCTCCGCACAACATGCACCAGCAAGTCCAACGTCGAGCCACGATGGCCAAATCCGTCCGGATCTAACCACCTGCTCACCAGGGCACCGCACTGGCCACCCCGCGTCCTCTTCACGCACCACCGAAGCACACGCACACACGCAGCCGCCCACACATCCACCTGTCCAGGATGCCACCGAGGAGCACACCAGCCAGAACCGCGCATTGCAGATACACCCAGCCCCTCCCCCCTTCTTGATTAGTCCACCAACGAGCCCTCATGGACAGATGTGGCCCAATCCCGCCCTCCCTCCAACTCCTCGGTAGGCTGCTGCCCAGCCATCCCTCTACCGCCGGACTACCATGCCAGCGCTCCCCATGTTGTTGTTGAACTTGTAACCATACGATTTGTATTGCCTGACAGATGAATATTTACCAGATAAACACGTAAAGAAGATAAGCCGCTCTTCATTCCTATAAGCCCTTAGTAGACCATCAGATCCTTCTTTTTGCACATGCACGCCATATTATTGCAGAGATGATGGGGGAAGCAAAGAAGTTATGCCTCTCTGTGCGTGCATTGCGAGGAACCCCCAACAAGTATTGAACTCTTGATATGAATCCTTGTCGGGAGGGGCAAGCAAGGATGATAAATCATCTAGGGTAACATGAAAAGGTTAAGTGATGTTGCTGCACCTCAAGTGTTCTTAGGAATCCTCGTGGTTCCTCTTGATTATGCATCTTCATGAACAAAACAAAATCTTGAGCTCTTCGTTCCTATAAAATTTCAGTAACAAGATAAATTTTAACATAAGAAAACTGAGTATCTTGACAAAAAAATAGTAAAAGTCAAATTTCACTATAACGAGATATTTTATTAGCTCTAGAAAAATTGAGTGCAAGGGTAAATTTTAGTATCCTGAGAAAAGTTTTAGTATGAATATGAAACAAAAGTAGTCCTAAATAAAGAAAGTTAATGACAAGGTACATCACGTAATAATCCACACTGAAGGTATACAACAAGAAACATGCATTTTATGTCATGATTCAGCAGTAATAAAGAAGTGAAAACTACCCATGTTTATCACCATTTGTAACACTATTTAGTTTATTCAGGAAAAGAATGTACCTTTGCAATCTTATTTTCGTCTATCCTAAACATGATAATATATCACAAGCCATCAAGGCTGAACATCTTTGGTTGCCAGCCCAAATCTCTAGGAAAAATCTGAACAGTAAAATAGGATATACAAGCAGAGAATTTACAAATTAATCCTTTGACTGAAAAATATTTCTTCACACATGGAGATTTGGAATACCAAGATATAAGATACAACGGACTGAAATGAATACCTAATTCGGTTCAGATTATAGAGCTGCAGATCTACATCATTCTTTTTCATATCCAGCTCATCGCACGCAGAAGGATCACAAGTTCCCATTTTCAGAAGGTAAATCATGAGCACATTAATCTTCTCGGAAGGTTTAATTTGGTGTGCACCCATATAGAAACAACACAAGTGGCCCTCAACTATTTCAAATATAAGCCTGCTAAAATACAAGACCCACTCAAGAGGGAAGTTACAACTTGATGATTTGAGATGATGTCATTGAAGCTATTCTTGTCTGTACTAAAATACAAAGATCAAAGCAATTAGACAGGTGACTCGAGGAGTGGAGCGGTGGCATCACATCCCCGCAAAGGGAGTATTCATGACAAATATTAGACAGGTGACTCGGAATAAATATAAAAGGTTCATTGTTTTCAGAATACACTGAATTACAAGAGATTAAAACTGACCTCAACGTGAACCTCAAAGAGCCATGGTATGCAAGATAGCCTTGATGATTTTCTTTTGCATTTATCCTCAGCAACCAAGGTTGAACATTGTATGTCTAATAGCTCCCCAGTGCCTCATCTTCTGCTATCCTTTTAGCTTCTCCTTGTTCCTCCAGCTCTCTCGAGCTTCTCAGCTCTTCCTTTCATCTTGAAATCACCACATCTGGGCTATATGCATATTTTCCTGCTATATATAGATCTCATTTAGCTTTATAAACCTAACATATTGGTGCCAGAAAACACAACCGTGAGCTATTCCTAAAAGAACACCCAGATGAACTGAGATCAACTTACAGAACATACATCTACAGAAAGGTAATAACAGAGATGACTATTGATTGTAATCATTTGTTGCAATCTTGTATCATAAGAAGGCATTGGCACAACTGAAACATGATGGAAGTGGAAAGGATACCATGCGATCCTACCTGTGGTACAGCCAGAACCATGCATGGACCAGCTTGTTCATGCCTTCATTGTGGTGGCGTCTCCCGAGCACCGCACGCCACCCGACGTCATTCGCGTGCAAGCCCAGAAGCACTCTCAAGCCCTGTTTCAGTGAACTCAAATTAATGTATAAAGTTTTGAACATAATTTCTTTCAGTACGTGGTAACTTGATATGTTATCCTCCTATTTAATAACACCAAGAGTTCCCTGTTCAGCATTCTAACAATGGAAAACTGAGAATGGTGGAAACGGCTAGACAATTACCCGAGGAATAATCTCATAGCTCTGCCCCTCACAGTATGTCACATTGCCGGCATGGTCGATGATGACATGGCACGTCTCTCCCAGAGCGTTATGACCTACTGCCTGCTCTACCGAGACGATGGTGGTTGTGTAAGGTCCCTTGGGCTTGTAGGTGTTGAGAGGCGGCTCTTTGGCGCTCTCGGGGGTTGAGTGGCGCGATCCTGCAGGCTAGAAGAGGAACAACAATTAGCTGAATACACATATTTCATGTCACAACACATCAATACCATGCGTCAAAAGAAATCACAAAACACAAAGATGAGAAGAATGAGTGTTCATCAGGTCCGCCAAAGTAACTGCATCAAGGAATTACAATTGTTTGAATAGTTGGGTCAATGTTTTGGCTGTCAGGTTAAATCTCTCTTGTGTTTACTACATGAGACAAATTAAGACACTTGAGTAAATGAACCATGCATTTCTCATCGTGAGAGCATGAGCAAGTATCGCTTCTGATCCATAAAACATACGGTCTCTCATTTTCTAATCATTATATAGCAGTCTATATCTATAAAGGATGTAAAATTTCAACCAAATTACAATCTCAACTCTACATATAAAGTGAAATCAAATCACGATATCTCACTGAATTCAACATTACATATGTTGTCCAACTCGAGTTGAAGACTTCAAGTAGTCACTAAATTCAACAAAACATTTTACCTCTAGATGTAGGCCAAAGAACAACAAATGAGTGGAAAGTTCCGATCCAGAAAGCCATACCGGGGAAATTGTACGGCAATTGGAACTGATTTTTTGTAGAGGGGGAAAGAGAAGAGGAGCACTCACCTGCCTTGTTCCATCATGTTCGTCGAACCAACAGGAAATCTGTAGTACAAATCGTGAAACATCGAGTATCCTGCATACAGAACAAAACCAAGATCAATACATGCTTGTAAAATCGAGAACTACCATAGCACAAACATGAGATGCACCTTTAGACCTACTGCTACACATGTTGAGTCTGATTTTTTTTGTACCACAACACAAGATGAGTAGAGAGGGAGAAGGACGGACCTGAGTTGCTGGTGAAGTGACGAAGCTCGACGATGGCTGCACTTGCTCAACTTGTTCCCCAGAGCCACGACTTGAAATTGCTCGTCACTGCTAGATAGAACAGGACACCGTTAAATTCAGTTCATCATTGGGAAAGCAAGAAGAAATCGACCAATCTGGGACAATTCGAAGCAGCAGACCTTGACGGGGTTGAAGGAAATTAAAGAGGAGAAGAGCAGCAGCGCCCCCCTCGTGTATCTTGCAGGGCATCCAGGTCCCTAGTAACTTAGTTGATCTTAACTTAATTGGAGCAATTTCCAATAGACTCGAAAATCACCTATTCTAATATGTTCGCTCTGTATTAAGAGTCAAACAATTTGCTTGATGGATGCACTTCATCGTAAATTAGGTGCTATACTTGATGGATGCACTTCATCTAAAGGCTACAATAATAATCCAGAATTAGACCGAGAACTTGCATTGGGCGGTAAGGGAACCGCAGTTTTAGCCCCTCACAGATTTTCCTACCAACTATGTATCATCAATTTTTGCACGGAGAGGATTCAGTCATGTGCAAACTAACCGGAAATTTTCTGTGTACACCTACATCCTAGTGTATCATCTTTATCAGATTAAATCATCAAAGCAATGCTATCTAACAAGTAAGCGGAGAGAATGTTGATTGCCTAAGATCAGCAAGACTGTCACTGAAGGCGAGTATATATAGGTCACAAAGAAAAAATTGTGGCGGATGGTTGCATAAGTTTAGTGTCGAGGAAGATGCAATGCTGACCTGGATACGCTGCGACAGAAGGTGGAGGTGACTACCGGCCGACCACCATGCATCAGAGAAAATGGAATCAATAGGGGGCGGTGTTGGAAATATGCCCTAGAGGCAATAATAAAAGTGTTATTATTATATTTCCTTGTTCATGATAATTGTATTTTATTCATGCTATAACTATATTATCCGGAAATCGTAATACACGTGTGAATACATAGACCATAATATGTCCCTAGTGAGCCTCTAGTTGACTAGCTCGTTGTGATCAACAGATAGTCATGGTTTCCTGGCTATGGACATTGGATGTCGTTGATAACGGGATCACATCATTAGGAGAATGATGTGATGGAAAAGACCCAATCCTAAGCCTAGCACAAAGATCGTGTAGTTCGTATGCTAAAGCTTTTCTAATGTCAAGTATCTTTTCCTTAGACCATGAGATTGTGCAACTCCCGGATACCGTAGGAATGCTTTGGGTGTACCAAACGTCACAACGTAACTGGGTGGCTATAAAGGTGCATTACAGGTATCTCCGAAAGTATCTGTTGGGTTGGCACGAATCGAGACTGGGATTTTTCACTCCTTGTAAACGGAGAGGTATCTCTGGGCCCACTCGGTAGGACATCATCATAATGTGCACAATGTGACCAAGGGGTTGATCACGGGATGATGTGTTGCGGAACGAGTAAAGATACTTGCCGGTAACGAGATTGAACAAGGTATCAGTATACCGACGATCGAATCTCGGGCAAGTACAATACCGCTAGACAAAGGGAATTGAATACGGGATCGATTAAGTCCTTGACATCGTGGTTCATCCAATGAGATCATCGTGGAACATGTGGGAGCCAACATGGGTATCCAGATCCCGCTGTTGGTTATTGACCGGAGAATGTCTCGGTCATGTCTGCATGTCTCCCGAACCCGTAGGGTCTACACACTTAAGGTTCGATGACGCTAGGGTTATAAAGGAAGTTTGTATGTGGTTACCGAATGTTGTTCGGAGTCCCGGATGAGATCCCGGACGTCACGAGGAGTTCCGGAATGGTCCAGAGGTAAAGATTTATATATGGGAAGTCCTGTTTTGGTCACCGGAAAAGTTTCGGGTTTTATCGGTAATGTACCGGGACCACCGGGAGGGTCCCGGGGGTCCACCAAGTGGGGCCACCAACCCCGGAGGGCTGCATGGGCCATGTGTGGGAGGGAACCAGCCCCAGGTGGGCTGGTGCGCCCCCCACAAGGGGCCCAAGGCGCAGGGGAGAGTGGGAGGGGGCAAACCCTAGGGCAGATGGGCCCTAAGGCCCATGCTCCCTGCGCCTCCCTCTCCTCCCCCTCTTGGCCGCCACCCAAACCCCATCTTGGGCTGGCCGCACCCCTTAGGGGGGGGGGAAACCCTAGAGGGGGCGCAGCCCCTCCCTCTCCCCTATATATAGTGAGGCCTAGGGCTGCCCATAGGACACGAGAACTTCTCCCTCTTGGTGCAGCCCTGCGTCTCCTCCTCCTCCTCTCTCGTGGCGCTTGGCGAAGCCCTGCTGGATTGCCACGCTCATCCACCACCACCACGCCGTTGTGCTGCTGCTGGATGGAGTCTTCCTCAACCTCTCCCTCTCACCTTGCTGGATCAAGGCATGGGAGACGTCACCGGGCTGTACGTGTGTTGAACGCGGAGGTGCCGTTCATTCGGCACTTGGACATCGGTGATTTGGATCACGACGAGTACGACTCCATCAACCCCGTTCACTTGAATGCTTCCGCTTAGCGATCTACAAGGGTATGTAGATGCACTCTCCTTCCCCTCGTTGTTGGTTTCTCCATAGATAGATCTTGATGACACGTAGGAAAATTTTGAATTTCTGCTACGTTCCCCAACAGTGGTATCAGAGCTAGGTCTATTGCGTAGATTCTTTGCACGAGTAGAACACAAAGTAGTTGTGGGTGTTGATTTTGTTCAATATGCTTACCGTTACTAGTCCAATCTTGTTTTGACAGTATTGTGGGATGAAGCGGCCCGGACCGACCTTACACGTACTCTTACGTGAGACAGGTTCCACCGATTGACATTCACTTGGTGCATAAGGTGGCAAGCGGGTGCCAGTCTCTCCCACTTTAGTCGGAACGGATTCGATGAAAAGGGTCCTTATGAAGGGTAAATAGCAGTTGGCATATCATGTTGTGTTTTGCGTAGGTAAGAAACGTTCTTGCTAGAAACCCATAGCAGCCACGTAAAACATGCAAACAACAATTAAAGGACGTCTAACTTGTTTTTGCAGGGTATGCTTTGTGATGTGATATGGCCAAGAAGAATGTGATGAATGATATGTGATGTATGAGACTGATCATGTTCTTGTAATAGGATTCACGACTTGCATGTCGATGAGTATGACAACCGGCAGGAGCCATAGGAGTTGTCTTAATGTATTGTATGACCTGCGTGTCATTGAACAACGCCATGTAATTACTTTACTTTATTGCTAACTGGTAGCCATAGTAGTAGAAGTAATAAGTTGGCGAGACGACTTCATGGAGATCATGATGATGGAGATCATGGTGTCATGCCGGTGACGATGATGATCATGGAGCCCTGCAGATGGAGATCAAAAGGAGCAAAATGATATTGGCCATATCATGTCACTATTTGATTGCATGTGATGTTTATCATGTTTATGCATCTTGTTTACTTAGGACGACGATAGTAAATAAGATGATCCCTTACAACAATTTCAAGAAGTGTTCTCCCCTAACTGTGCACCGTTGCTACAGTTCGTCGCTTCTAAGCGCCACGTGATGATCGGGTGTGATGGATTCTTACATTCACATACAACGGGTGTAAGACAGATTTACACACGCGAAAACACTTAGGGTTAACTTGACGAGCCTAGCATGTACAGACATGGCCTCGGAACACAGAGACCGAAAGGTCGAGCATGAGTCGTATAGTAGATACGATCAACATGAAGATGTTCACCGATGATGACTAGTCCGTCTCACGTGATGATCGGACACGGCCTAGTTGACTCGGATCATGTAATCACTTAGATGACCAGAGGGATGTCTATCTGAGTGGGAGTTCATAAGATGAACTTAATTATCCTGAACATAGTCAAAAGACCTTTGCAAATTATGTCGTAAGCTCGCGCTTTAGTTCCACTGTTTAGATATGTTCCTAGAGAAAATATAGTTGAAAGTTGATAGTAGCAATTATGCGGACAGTAGAAAGCTTATGTCCTTAATGCACTGCTCAGTGTGCTGAACCCCAAACGTCGTTTGTGGATGTTGCGAACATCGGACATACACGTTTTGATAACTACGTGATAGTTCAGTTAAAAGGTTTAGAGTTGAGGCACCAAAGACGTTTTCGAAACGTCACAGAACATATGAGATGTTTCGAGGGCTGAAATTGAGATTTTAGGCTCGTGCCCACGTCAAAAGGTATGAGACCTCCGACAATTTTCTTAGCCTGCAAACTAAGGAGAAAAGCTCAATTATTGTGCTTGTGCTCAGATTGTCTGAGTGCAACAATCACTTAAATCGAGTGGGAGTTGATCTTCCAGATGGATAGTGATGTTTCTCCAAAGTCATTGCCACCAAGCTGCTAGAGCTTCGTGATGAACTATAACATATCAGGGATAGATATGATGATCCTTGAGGTATTCACGATGTTTGACACCGCGAAAGTAGAAATCAAGAAGGAGCATCAATTGTTGATGGTTGGTGAAACCACTAGTTTCAAGAAGGGCAAGGGCAAGAAGGGATACTTCATGAAATGGCAAATCAGATGCTGCTCTAGTGAAGAAACCCAAGGTTGAACCCAAACCCGAGACTAAGTGCTCCTATAATAAGGGGAACAACCACTGGAGCAGAATTACCCTAGATACTTGGTAGATGAGAAGGCTGGCAAGGTCGATAGAAGTATATTGGATATACATTATGTTAATGTGTACTTTACTAGTACTCCTAGTAGCACCAGGGTATTAGATACCGGTTCGGTTGCTAAGTGTTAGTAACTCGAAATAAAAGAGCTACGGAATAAATGGAGACTAGCTAAAGGTGAGCTGACGATATGTGTTGGAAGTATTTCCAAGGTTGATGTGATCAAGCATCGCACGCTCCCTCTACCATCGAGATTTGGTGTTTGCGTTGAGCATAGACATGATTGGATTATGTCTATCGCAATACGGTTATTCATTTAAGGAGAATAATGGTTACTCTGTTTATTTGAATAATACCTTCAGTGGTCTTGCACCTAAATGAATGGTTTATTGAATCTCGATCGTAGTGATACACATTTTCATGCCAAAAGATAGAAGATAATAATGATAGTACCACTTACTTGTGGCACTGCCATGTAAGTCATATTGGTATAAAACGCATGAAGAAGCTCCATGTTGATGGATCTTTGGACTCACTCATTTTTGAAAAGTTTGAGACATGCGAGCCATGTCTATTGGTGTATACACATGAAGAAACTCCATGCAGATGGATCGTTTGGACTCACTTGATTTTGAATCACTTGAGATATGCAAATCATACCACATAGGCAAGATGACTGAAAAGCCTCGGTTTCAGTAAAGTGGAACAAGATAGCAACTTGTTGGAAGCAACACATTTTGATGTGTGCAGTCCAATGAGTGCTGAGGCATGCAATGAATATCGTTATGTTCTTACTTCACAGATGATTCAAGTAGATGTTGAGTATATTTACTTGATGAAACACGAGTCTGAATTATTGAATGGTTCAAGTATTTTCAGAGTGAAGTAGAAGATCATTGTGACAGGAGGATAAAATGTCTATGATATGATCATAGAGATGAATATCTGAGTTACGAGTTTTGGCACACAATTAAGACATTGTGGAAATTGTTTCGCAATTAATAGCGCCTGGAACACCATGGTGTGTCCGAACATCATAGTTGCACCCTATTGGATATGGTGCGTACCATGATGTCTCTTATCGAATTACCACTATCGTTCATGGGTTAGGCATTAGAGACAACCACATTCACTTTAAATAGGGCACCACGTAATTCCGTTGAGATGACACCGTATGAATTATGGTTTAGAGAAACCTAAGTTGTCATTTCTTAAAGGTTTGGGGCTACGACGCTTATGTGAAAAAGTTTCAGAATTGATAAGCTCGAACCCAAAGCGGATAAAATGCATCTTCATAGGACACCCAAAACAGTTGGGTATACCTCCTAATTCAGATCCGAAAGCAATATGGATTGTTTCTTGAATCGGGTCCTTTCTCGAGGAAAGGTTTCTCTCGAAAGAGTTGAGTGGGAGGATGGTGGAGACTTGATGAGATTATTGAACCGTCATTTCAACTAGTGTATAGCAGGACACAAAGAGTTGTTCCTGTGGCACCTACACCAATTGAAGTGGAAGCTTATGATATTGATCATGAAACTTCGGATCAAGTCACTACCAAACCTCGTGGGATGACAAGGATGCGTACTACTTCAGAGTGGTACGGTGATCCTGTCTTAAAGGTCATGTTGCTAGACAACAATGAACCTACGAGCTATGGAGAAGCGATGGTGGGCCCAAATTCCGACAAATGGTTAGAAGCCATGAAATCCGAGATAGGATCCATGTATTAGGACAAAGCATGGACTTTGGTGGACTTGCCCAATGATCGGCAAGCCATTGAGATAAATGGATCTTTGAGAAGAAGACGGACGTGGACGGTAATGTCACCGTCTATGAAGCACGACTTGTGGCGAAGAGTTTTTCACAAGTTCAAGGAGTTGACTACGATGAGATTTTCTCATCCGTAGCGATGCTTAAGTCCGTCGGAATCATGCTAGCATTAGCTGCATTTATGAAATCTGGCAGATGGATGTCAAAACGAGTTTCCTTACCAGTTTTTGTAAGGAAAGGTTGTATGTGATACAATCCAAAAGTTTTTGTCGATCCTAAGGATGCTAAAAGGTATGCTGGCTCCAGCGATCCTTCTAAGGACTGGAGTAAGCATCTCGGGGTTGGAATGTACGTTTTTGATGAGATGATCAAAGATTTTGGGTTTATACAAAAGTTTATGAGAAACTTGTATTTCCAAAGAAGTGAGTGGGAGCACTATAGAATTTCTGATGAGTATATGTTGTTGACATATTGTTGATCAGAAATGACGTAGAATTTCTGGAAAGCATATAGGGTTATTTGGAAAGTGTTTTTCAATGGGAAGCCTGGATTAAGCTACTTGAGCATTGAGCATCAAGATCTATAAGGATAGATCAAAACGCTTAATGGTACTTTCAAATGAGCACATTCCTTGACATGATCTTGAAGGTGTTCAAGATGGATCAGTCAAAGAAGGAGTTCTTGCCTGAGTTGTGAGGTATGAAGTTAAGACTTAAAAGCTCGACCACGGCAGAATAGAGAGAAAGGACGAAGGTCGTCCCCTATGCTTAAGACGTAGGCTCTACAGTATGCTATGCTGTGTACCGCACCTGAAGTGTGCCTTGCCATGAGTCAGTCAAGGGGTACAAGAGTGATTCAAGAATGGATCACAGGACAGCGGTCAAAGCTATCCTTAGTAACTAGTGGACTAAGGAATTTTCTCGATTATGGAGGTGGTAAAAGAGTTCGTCGTAAAGGGTTACGCCGATGCAAGCTTAACACCTATCCGGATAGCTCTAATTAGAGATACCGGATACGTATAATGGAGCAACAATTTAGAATAGCTCCAGGTAGAACAATTATTTGGAATAGCTCCAAATAGAGCGTGGTAGCTACATCTAGGAGATGACATAGAGATTTGTAAAGCACACACGGATCTGAAAGGTTCAGACCCGTTGACTATAACCTCTCTCACAAGCATAACATGATCAAACCCAGAACTCATCGAGTGTTAATCACATGGTAAATGTGAACTAGATTATTGACTCTAGTAAAACTCTTTGGGTGTTAGTCACATGGGGATGTGACCTTGAGTGTTAATCACATATCGATGTGAACTAGATTATTGACTCTAGTGCAAGTGGGAGACTGTTGGAAATATGCCCTAGAGGCAATAATAAAAGTGTTACTATTATATTTCCTTGTTCATGATAATTGTCTTTTATTCATGCTATAACTGTATTATCCGGAAATCGTAATACACGTGTGAATACATAGACCACAATATGTCCCTAGTGAGCCTCTAGTTGACTAGCTCGTTGTGATCAACAGATAGTTATGGTTTCCTGGCTATGGACATTGGATGTCGTTGATAACGGGATCACATCATTAGGAGAATGATGTGATGGACAAGACCCAATCCTAAGCCTAGCACAAAGATCGTGTAGTTCGTATGCTAAAGCTTTTCTAATGTCAAGTATCTTTTCCTTAGACCATGAGATTGTGCAACTCCCGGATACCGTAGGAATGCTACACCCAAACGTCACAACGTAACTGGGTGGCTATAAAGGTGCATTACAGTATCTCCGAAAGTATCTGTTGGGTTGGCACGAATCGAGACTGGGATTTGTCACTCCGTGTAAACGGAGAGGTATCTCTGGGCCCGCTCGGTAGGACATCATCATAATGTGCACAATGTGACCAAGGGGTTGATCACGGGATGATGTGTTGCGGAACGAGTAAAGAGACTTGCCGGTAACGAGATTGAACAAGGTATCGGTATACCGACGATCGAATCTCGGGCAAGTACAATACCGCTAGACAAAGGGAATTGAATACGGGATCGATTGAGTCCTTGACATCGTGGTTCATCCGATGAGATCATCGTGGAACATGTGGGAGCCAACATGGGTATCCAGATCCCGCTGTTGGTTATTGACCGGAGAATGTCTCGGTCATGTCTGCATGTCTCCCGAACCCGTAGGGTCTACACACTTAAGGTTCGATGACGCTAGGGTTATAAAGGAAGTTTGTATGTGGTTACCGAATGTTGTTCGGAGTCCCGGATGAGATCTCGGACGTCACGAGGAGTTCCGGAATGGTCCGGAGGTAAAGATTTATATATGGGAAGTCCTGTTTTGGTCACCGGAAAAGTTTCGGGTTTTATCGGTAATGTACCGGGACCACCGGGAGGGTCCCGGGGGTCCACCAAGTGGGGCCACCAACCCCGGAGGGCTGCATGGGCCATGTGTGGGAGGGAACCAGCCCCAGGTGGGCTGGTGCGCCCCCCACAAGGGGCCCAAGGCGCAGGGGAGAGTGGGAGGGGGCAAACCCTAGGGCAGATGGGCCCTAAGGCCCATGCTCCCTGCGCCTCCCTCTCCTCCCCCTCTTGGCCGCCACCCAAACCCCATCTAGGGCTGGCCGCACCCCTTGGGGGGGGGGGGGAAACCCTAGAGGGGGCGCAGCCCCTCCCTCTCCCCTATATATAGTGAGGCCTAGGGCTGCCCATAGGACACGAGAACTTCTCCCTCTTGGTGCAGCCCTGCGTCTCCTCCTCCTCTCCCATGGCGCTTGGCGAAGCCCTGCTGGATTGCCACGCTCATCCACCACCACCACGCCGTTGTGCTGCTGCTGGATGGAGTCTTCCTCAACCTCTCCCTCTCACCTTGCTGGATCAAGGCATGGGAGACGTCATCGGGCTGTACGTGTGTTGAACGCGGAGGTGCCGTCCGTTCGGCACTTGGTCATCGGTGATTTGGATCACGACGAGTACGACTCCATCAACCCCGTTCACTTGAACGCTTCCGCTTAGCGATCTACAAGGGTATGTAGATGCACTCTCCTTCCCCTCGTTGCTGGTTTCTCCATAGATAGATCTTGGTGACACGTAGGAAAATTTTGAATTTCTGCTACGTTCCCCAACAGGCGGCTGCACTAAACTTGACCAAGCACATCAGACTCCTGAAAAATAACATTTTATTAGAAATTCATCAGAAGTAGCATAAACCTATGGTTATGAAATACAGACCACTATTGAGACTGGACACCTTAAATATTACTAATTCATGAAATGGACTATCAAACATGGCGTCTGTTATCTATGAAATAGTGCTTATTCACATCAAAAATTGAAAGCATGACAGACTATCTAGCAAGGATTGAAGAGTTAGCAGCTTATAAGAACATTTTTTTCTGAAGTTTTGATGGTCCATTGACATCTACCAGCAAATACTAATTGCACAGAATAGTAGTTGGTGCATGAATCAGAACCAGTGGAGATCCCACTTGTGTTCGTGAATGAATTGCATTGCATAAGGACAGCTGCAATAGCATCGGGGCATCAACGACAGAAGGGCCAAGATCAGAGAGAGACCGGAGCGCTACCAAGGTCAAAATCATATATGTGCACGCACAGCGGTGAAGAGGACGGCGGCAACAGCAAGCCTACAAAGCCCTCGGGCTGGAGCGGCACGAATCCTGAAGGTGTGGCCGGAGGAAAAGACGCGGGCGGGCGACGCGCCGAGCGGCGCAAGCCTCCGAAGTGCGTACTGAAGCCGGAGTTGCCGGAGTTGGAGGCGACCGAAGCCCTTGCCACCGAGGAGCGGCGAATCCAACCCGATGGGTGGACGCAGCGGCGCGAGGCAAGCACAGGAGGCAAGCCGGAAGAATTAGTCAAACTGAATAATATTTGGAGGTGATCAGGTGAACTAAAATAAATGAAATTCGGACTCCAGATTCAGGAAAAATATACAACTTATAAATTATCTAGAAAATTCTATGCAAATTATATTCAATGCAAGTGTTGCTCGAAAAGTCAAAATCATTTGTATCATGCATCTATTGGAAATCCTATATGAAAGAACAACCATATTGGTTAGTATGGACAAGACAACAACGATCTTTGTATGTCAGATTGCTTGGAAACATCAATGAAGAAGATTTCAACAAGGAATAACTTAAGTATATGATAACAATATAATGTGGTACCACTCTCAACTTTCCATGGCAGAACAATGTCAAAAGTTTCAGATCACACCATTCAATATCGTGAAGGATAGAAAGAGGGGGAAACAACAGCAATGCAGTCTGCTATTTTTCAAGTTTCATTGAACAAAAAGAAAACTATTTTGTTTTACACCAAAAGAAAGAAGCTCCAAGTAATGAACAAACTGAACTGAAGATTACCTTGTGACCCTTCCAAAATTCTTCACGTCCCAAACCATGAAGATTACCTTGTGATCCTTCAAAAGTTCTTCACGTCCCAAACCATGAATATAAGTGCTTCCTAACTCCTTCAAAGAATCATATGATGGACCATTGCTTGTGTCCATATATTCCACCACTTGCAATAAATTGCAACCAACTACAAATATGCTAGCAAAATAATACTCCCTCCGTCCGGAAATATTTGTCATTGAAATGGATGTATCTAGATGTATTTTAGTTCTAGATACATCCATTTTCATCCATTTTGATGACAAATAATTCTGGACGGAGGGAGTAGTAAGATGGTGTCATGGCAATACCAGACTGTGCAAAAAAAATTATATATGAAAATCATTACCATAAATCATTGTTGGGTTCACTGTTATATATGACTTCACTGTTATAGTCAACGTAGTTCAGTTTTTTTAAATCATTGTTGGACTTTCCGGGAATGGAAATGAATATATAGAGCTCAACTAAACTGAACTCAACTGAAACAAATCCTCAAAAAAAAACTCAACTGAAACAAAATCAAGATCGAAGCCTCTATATGCATGGCAGTGGATATTCCTATACATCTGGAGTAGCTGAAACAAAGCTGAACTAAACTAAACAGAAAAATTAATATCTGAACAACAATAAAAAGGTTGTACATGCCACAAACTATTAACATTGTTTGAGCCGCAGTCATTGCAATTTTTTCACTAACTAAAGTATTTGTCAAACAATGTAGGTAATGAAGTTGCAACTCATCATTTGCAGAAACAATACGTGGGTTATGGAACGATGATTTTGCATCTATAATAAAAAATATGAAGAGAAGAGGAATTATATGTAGTGATAAGTAGCAAAATGTTCGACATGGGATTGACAAATCATGTGGAAGGAGACTGGTTGTAACCAAATAACTACTTATGTGCGCCTAAATATGAAATTTTACCTGCTCGCAGCAAAGAAAGAAGAGACGGGTTTCCTTGGTTCTAGTGGTATCATGGCCCTTACATCCATTGCATATGACATACGCATCTGAAAGGTTTACGAAATGCAAAAGGTCACAGACAGCCTGCCGAATTCAGGAAAACATTTGTTCTAGGAAGGGCACCCTTCAATCATGAAAGCAATGGAATTGGATGAGGACACTTACTGATGTATCTCCTAAGGATTGACTCAAAGGATTTCAGAGCAAATCTTCCTTTGCTCACCAAACTGTGTTGCCCACCAAGTGAACCGCCGGTTGCCATTTCAAAGAGGAAAAAATCCATCACATGATTAGGTTCCCTATGCAATCTGGAGACGTAATTTGCAGATGGTTAGCTCATAATAACATTTGTGGTAAAAGTGCATTCCAGATAAAATCAAGGTTTCTTATTCTCACGCAAGTGACAAGTGTGACTAAGTTTCTAAGAAGGTTTGGCTTCAGAACCAAAAAAGGGTACAGTTCCATCACTACTTCAGCTGCTCTCTGATCTCAATAGAAAACATGGAGATCATATCCCTGTCCATGTCTGCCTCAAGGACAGGGTGCGCTTAGATCCGATAACGTCAAGGAACAATGCGAGAGGATCAGGTCAAGCACAATGGCAAGGAATGACCTATAATGTGACAGGAGTAGCAAAGCATGTCAAGATAATTCAAGCTATAGTTGAAAATGATCCTGTATGTAGTGAAAACATCATGCATGCCAAAGTAAAAGAAACAATTACATTGACAATCCCTTACAAGTGTACAACAGAAGGCGATAGGGTGCATCTAATAAGTAATGACTATTCGTAAGCAGATCATGAATCTTATAAGCCTGATAAAATATCCATGTTTTCTATCCTCCGCAGTGTTTGCCTTATACACAATTCTACCTGAATAACACTACTAATCAGTTAATCGTAGGATAATTTGGCATATGCTATTGCCCAAATATGAGACACACCCTTGTCGAAAAGTAAACTTGTTGCACACCTGTGGTCGATAACAAAGCGCATTGTACCCTTATATTGTTCCAAATTTTTTCTTCTCCCCTGTTTCACATTGTTACTGAGCCATTAATAAGTAATACTCCTTGCCATAAGAATGCGAACAAAATAAATAATTAAGTGTGAGAAAAACCTTATGGCATGCATTCATGTGTACATTGCAGATAGAACCGCTTCTCTTACGACTACTAAAGCCATATCGATCTCGGCCACCGTGGACTTACTTTTCCATCCAGTAGGCTCGGACCTTGACACCTTGTACTCTTGTGAAATCAGAGTAGGTTCCAAATGATGTGTACGTGCCAACATCGACATCTCCACATGCACTTGTTGTGGTATCTTCCCTGATGGTGGGAGGACGAGGAGGCCCTAAAGAGGCGTCTCCTATATACAACCATGCTGCATGACATCAACACTGAAACCTCGCAAATTGAACGAAAATATGGTATCAATGTGTTTTTTGACAATAAACAATATCAGTGTATTTTGACAAACTGATATTCAGTTACAGTCAAGCTAAATGAGGTGAACCGATTTGAAATTATACACAAAAGTAGAAAGCTAGTAAGCTACAGCCTTAATCCTTGTCAAACTAAAAAATACACCTCAAACCATAGCAATCCTAACTCCTGTATCTGAGCATAAGAGCAAGAATTTTTAAAAGGGTTTTTCAGTCACTCATGTGAGGCCTTATCCCGTTGTAGAAGCTATTGCATGTTGAAAGGTATCCATGGACAAATATAGGAAATAAACAAAATTCATGACATGTTTTTAAGATAAGCATCGACAGGCGGATGGGACCTTTTTTATTTTGTTCCTAGGGGGCTTCCAGTTTTCTGTCGCGGCAGCCTGCAACCATGAATCATATTAGCACGATTGGACTAAAATATTGGACTAAAAGATGACAGAAATTGCAACACATGATTGGACACTGAAAATTCTAGTGTTTATAAGTAGCTGACAGTTCTGAACAAGCACAAATTGCAAGCATACTGCATAAATGATTAGATAAGCAAACCATCAGGATTCAGGAAGCAAGAACTCACCGGTGGTCGGAGTCACCCAGGCGCACCGGCTCCTCCCTCGGACGGCCTCTGGCGTCACCGGAGCGGCAACCTCCGCGACATCGGCGTGCTTCTCCACCACCTTAGACGCAGCCTTCCCACGCTTGGGCGCGGTCGGCCAGGACTAGCCCCTCTCCGTCCTTCCGCCTGGGGCCTGGCCGCGGAGCGACTCCACGGAGGCCTCCGAGGAGCAGAACGCGTTGAGGTTCACCGCCGGCGCATCTTGCAGCTTCCTCGGCGGCGGCAATGGGGACGAGTTCCCCTTCCTAGCGCCGTCGTCGCCAACAGCAGTGGCGGCCCCCGCGTCCTTCTTCGCGCCCTGCAACTCATCCTCTTTGGCCGGGTCAGCGGCCAGAGGCTTCTCTGGCGCCTTCCGCAGCGGCTTGGGAGAAGGTTTCCACGCAGCCGCCGGGGCCTTGTTGCCCCCCGGCACCAGCACCGGCCTTGCGTCCGCCTCCGATGCCGCGATGTTGAGGGACCTGACCCGCCGATAGGAGGAAGGAAGAACAGGGGCAGCGGCACGTCCTCCTGGAGAAGGGAGGAGCAGGGGCGGTGGCACGCCGAGAGGAGGTCGGGAGTGTGTGGGAGGGGCGCGGATAGGTGGCATGGGCGGGCGGGTGCGAGGGAGGAGGTGGGGGCGGGGCGGCCGGGATCCAGGGAGGTTGGGGGTCGGGCGGCGCCGGAGTGAGGGAGAAGGTGGGGGCAGGGCGACCACCGAATCGGGGGAGGAGATGTGGGGGGCGGGCGGAGCCGGGAGCCGGGGAGGAGGTTCGGGGGCTGGCGGCGCTGGGCGGAGGCGAAGGGATCTGGAGGGTAGCGAAGGGACGAAGAGCGGCGGCGGGCGAACGAGGGCAGAGAGTCGGGCGACTGTTTCTCGCTCGAGGGCACGATACCTCGGTCGTACGTGCGGGAGTCTGGTCAGCGATTTTTTTTCGTTGGTTAATCTTCGCCGGTTTGTTTTCGCCGGTTTGTCTTCGTTCGTGATAGATGGGTTCTACGGGAGGTTAGGCTTGTGGGGGCGGGTGGGGTACTCGATCGCGGGGTTTTCATTGGTTTTTCGCGGCTAAGAGGGAGGTGGGAGGAAGTACCAAAGAAGTACCAAAAAAGACCGGGTGAGGTAGGACGAAAATAAAACCCGAAACGCGACCTACCAACTGAGACATTAGGAGTAGAGATTTTCGTCCCACCTCACCCGGTTTTTTTTCGTCCCACCTACCATGATTTTTTTGATACCTGCTCCCACCTCACTGTTAGCCGCGTCAAACCAAAAAAAACCCACGTCGCGATGCCCCCACGCAGTCCTGGGCCGCACCTCCCGTCGCACCCATCTACAAGCGACGGAAAAAAACCTCCGAAAATTAACCAACGAAAATTAACCACCGAAAAAAAACCTAAACCACTCGCACACACGACTCTCCTGCCCTCCACTCTCGATCCCCTCCCATCGCCGCCGCCCTCGGCTCTCGATCCCCTCGAGTAAGCTGCGTCGCCGTGGTCTCTCGATTCCCTCGAGATCGTTGCGCCGCCATCCCCTCGAGATCCCCAGATCTCACACCGCCACCGCCGGTGCCTCCTCCTCTGGCGACGCAGCGAACGAGAGCAGGGCCGCAGTACACGGGTGGCTGCCTCGTGCCCCCGATGTCCAGGAGTACGTCTAAGATCGTCATGTGTTCTTCCCCATCAAGTTCGCCTGTTGACTGGTTCGCGAAGGTTTCGGCAGATCCGTTTTCGCCCTGGATGTGAGTCGCATACCGGCGACTTTGGCGGTCCGACCTCGTGCGCGTCGTCCTCACCATCAACCCCAAGTCCCTCCTCCAGTGGACCATTGAACTCCACAACCAATTTCTTCGACGCTGTCATGCAGGTTCGAGTCCAAACAGTGAGGAGATTGATTCATGCGTGCTTGTTTCAGTCCAGATCTCTAAATAAATGTTCCGAACGAGGAAGGTATGGGAGATTGGCAGTGTCAAGCATATGTTTCCTTACGTCTCCTTCTGTACTCCAGCTGGTACAACTTCCTGTACTTTCTCATATTTTTTTGGTTAATTGTGATATGTATTTATTTCAGCTCACACCTCGGTTCCAGTAAGACTTCTGTTCTCTTATTGCATATTAGGGTTGTAGTTTTTGATACTACTCCTACAGGGAATACTTTAGGGTTGCTGCAGTTCCGATCAACACTTGAGAAGAAAAATGATGCGAGTAAAGAATAGCTTCAGTGGTCTATTGAATCAGGTGTTCCTTAATCTTGATAAATTCCAATCTATTGGGAAGCTACGATTGTTTTCATGTGTATGCCCACCGCCGTGTTGCTTTTATTCTGATTTTAACTCTGAAGAACTAACATATTATGCATCTGTTCATTCCAACATGACAATACACTGTATAATTTACGAAAGAAGATGGGCATGATAGTCTGTTCTTGGTTCCTTAGAACATGGCCTACCAATATGTTGAGGAATTAACTGCATCCTGAATAAAAGATGATTCCTTAATTGTTTGATTTGTTGAGTCTTACATATAAATAGATACTGTGATCCATGGAATTCTTCCATTGTTTGTATTGAAGTTAAATGACAATATGCTCTTCATATATACTTTCAATATAGTAGAATATTCATTTGGGATAAACTGACTTGTTCTATTTGAAAGTGCTGCACCGGCACTAATAAACAAATCCAATCTCATGTCATCTATTTATTCTGACAATGGTGCCATGTAGACTAGGAATTAGAAAAAAAAACAAGTACTAGGATACATTGCAAACTATGGAACGAAAGAAACCTACCTGAAAAGGCCTCAGCAGTTCTACTTATGAGCCGGATAATGCAGCATTATAGGATGATCCATTCATATGCATACAAAGGCTTCAATTTTGATTTACATTCAATTTCGTCCGAATATTGATTTTTCTTTAGTTTAGATCAGCTATGATTTAGGTACTACAGTTGTATAGGATGATCCACTGCCATTCATACAGAGGTTCCAGTCTTGATTATGTTTCGGTTGAATTCAGTTTTTCGAGTCAGCCCATCTCAGCTCTATGTGTGACATTCATAAGATGACCCCATAAAATTAGCAAAAGACGGTACTTTTTTCCCATCTCAGCCCCAACTGTTGCTTTCTTTGAGGTTTGGTCGTCTAAGTAGCTTTGCAGTGTTTTGGCCGGTGCAGGCTGGAGGACCCTGACTTGGAGGAGACGACAGAGTTCATGGCGAGCAAGGCGGACTTGGCCGAGTCCATGCTTTCCTGGTTAGGGAGAGCCTCCAACACAAGGTCATGTGTTGCTTCTCTCCTCTATTTGGATTTTATTAATTGGTGTCTTTTTTACTGATTCCTTCGCTATTGCTGTGCGCTCCTAGGTTTAGTCCATGTCTCTCTAGATTACTTCTATTTCGTACGGATGGTCTTGAGTTTGCACAATTCCAGGATGTCAGCTCGCCGCACATGTGATACTTATTGTTAATAGTTATAGAATTCCCTGGGTGTTCTTTGTTATTTTTGTGCACAGAAGTTGTTTGTGTCTTCGTCCGAGCCAATTTCAGTTACAAATCCCCGAGTTAAGCTACATGTGGCTAACAACATTGCATATGAAGCTCTCGTCTTTGACTATAAGTTTGACATGTGGTAAGAGTTTTTCGGTGGTTGATATCCTGCACCTTAGACATGTTTATAGACTTATAGATAGAATATTCTTTCTTATTTATAGTGGATCTGTTGTTGGTGCCTTACTACAAAGTACTGGTGTTTTGTGGCCACTACTAATGATAATAGTATTCTTTATGCTAAGGTGCAGATAAAATATTGAAGGGTGGAAGTCTGTTAATCATTCGATTAGCCAATTTTTGTTATTTAGCAACCAGTTTGACTCATACAATTAAAGTCTGATTGTTGTAGTAAATAATGTTGCTAAGAACTTCAAGGTACCGCGTTTTTCCAATTGTTGCCACTTGGCAAAAATTATTGTTTTTAGAAGTAACAAGTAGTTTAAAAATTGTGGTAGCCCGTAGCAACGCACGGGCGTTCTCCTCTTGATTCTCCGTTGTGCGACGTCGCAACTTCTTCTCCAACTCTGCGGGTGTAGGTAAGCCACCGCCTTCCTCTCCTGAGCTTTCTCTTGTGCTCTTTGTGTCCACGCCATGGCCATCTTGCCATGCTAGGTTCTACCCTGTCCATGGAAATTTCTATGATTGGGCTTGTGGTGATGGTCTGCTATGTCACTGTTTCACACAATGCACGGGCATAATGTATGTGTAGAATTGTAAATGTAACATCTCAATGTCACCACACTATGTTTTTGTATCGATTCTGTACATCAATATTTGTGTGTTTGTTTATTTGTTTTCTATGTGCTTCTATTCTGAATAATGCTACTTGCCTGACTGTCTATTTTTCTATTCTGAATGCACAGAGAGAGAGAGAGAGAGCATCATGACTTCCATGGCTTGAACTATTTTGCTGATATCCTGGAAAAATTGATGGTATAATTCTGTTAATTGGGAACCTTGGAATTGATTTTCACCTGAAAAGGTTGGCTATCTCAACCTTCTTAAACCATTCTGTAGCACGTATTTCTCATATGCATGAAACTTAGTTAGATTTTCTTTTTTTTAAATCATGGGCCATCGACTGAGTATTATGTTATTCATTCTGTAGGTGTTTTAATTTAAAAAATCAGCTCTGCACAAGTAACAACATGGCTGAAAGCCTGTTGCTTTTACTTGCGTTGAGGACAATCTGATGGACAACCTCCGACCTACTCGCGCCCCATAGTTAGTGTATAACGGCTGGAGAGAAATTATTATTTTCTTCATTAGGACTATTCGATAGATGCAACAGTTATAAAAAGAAGAATTTTGTAAATCAAAGAGAGATATGCTCTCATCAATTGCTCACCTCTGAAGGTTGAAAACATATGGGCCTGATGAGGCCGTTTTCTTTACAATTTCCTCTAGCAACAACTCCGAGTATAATCCAGAAATGGATCGTTGCTTATTTGTTTTTGAAAGTGTACAATTTCCTTTATGAAAGTGTAATGTTCTCATCTCTATCATGATGTTTCAAGTATACTACTTCTCTCAAGATGGTTGGAGTCAACGAGGCAGCACATAACTGTGTTTGATGCATTCTTCAGGTTGATCGAGGGTCGAATAATGGACGTAACACAGCTGCTAGAGAAGAGATTATAATATGGAAAACAGCAGATGAGGAGGAAGCTGAAGTTGGTACATCAAGTGAGCAAGAGTTCCAGACCCAGGTGCATTTATAATTGAGCTGTTTGTATGAGCAGTGCTACATGCTTCCACTCTGCATCTCTGTAGTTATTTGGCTGAAGGTGTGCAAGAGTTTGAGCTATTAATTATTGTGTAGTTCTTAAGTTTTAACTTTAGAACTATGTACGTTATTCCCTTCTTTATAAATAACTTCATGTGGAAAAGTATTCTTTGAGGGAAACAAGGCCGAGAGGTTGACAGTGATAATATAATAACTTTGCATTTTATACCATCTAGCAGGACATCACGGAAGTTTGTTAGAGGAATTGCAATAGCCATGATCAAATATTATATTTCTTATTCCTTTTTGGTTTTAGACAAGAAAAGTAGCTCAAACCTTCTACTGTCGCAGTCGCTGTAGTAGAGCAATCGCTGCCTCAAACTTCAGAGAAGATGGGCATGAATGGATGTTTTGGTTGCAGGTTACACCAAGAACAAGTGCCTCAGATCATTCATTTTTCAGGCAGCGGAAGGATCACTCCCACTCCCCTCGCGTCGCCCACCTGAGGGCGACTCGAGGGTACCCTCGCCCCATCCGCCGTGACCACCCCTCTAAGGATCTCACCGCCTCGACCAAAATGTAAGTGTTGTACTTTTGTAGAACAACATTAAGAGGATGTGATATTAGCTAGCTGAATTTTTTCCAACTCTTGCACTAAAAGGATGTAAGTCGCCATCCAAACGATCGGAACACACATGAGCTTGTAATATCGTAAGCAATTTGTCTCTCCGGTACATGGTTATCGACGTGTAGATTTCGGTAAGCTTATACTGTCGATCTTCTGGTAAGGTGACCCTTTCATACCAGTTTTGTGAGTGCATGCATGTTCTTGTCATCTCAACTAAATCTGGATGGCCAAGTTTCCACAGAATGGCTCAAGATTTTCAGTCATACACTAGCTGTCACACACCCAGACTTTATGAACATGTGATTTGTCATCTCATTTAATCGATGGTTTTTGCTTGATAGGTGATTTGAGGCAAAGTCTGCGTTTGAGGCAAGGACAATAAAAATGATGGAGCTTTTGGTCTTCAGCACCTTGAAATGGAGGATGCAAGCTGTTACTGCTTGCTCGTTTATTGACTACTTCCTTTGCAAATTCAATGATCATGACACACCCTCCATGCTCGCATTCTCCTGCTCAACTGACCTCATCCTGAGCACAGCTAAGTGTATGAAAGTTAAATCAGATCCCCTTTTTTAGTATTCATCGACCAATGTGTTAAATTAGATCTCACTTTTAGTATCCATGGATCAATGTGTATAATTTGGTGGCGATCAATTATTAAAGTTTCAGAATTTCGATTGCAGGAGCTGATTTTTTGGTGTTCAGACATTCAGAGATTGCTGGAAGTGTTGCACTTCCTTCATTTGGGGAGCACAAGACTTCAGTTGTCGAAATGGCTACAACTAATTGCAAGTATATAAACAAGGTAGTGATCAGCTCTGTGTTCTCGTTAACTAAATCATTTGCCCGCATCACATGGTTACCTTTAAATGCAATGGTGCCTCTGTGTACAAGAAGAACGAGTTATTTGATTAAATTGTAAGGAGGCTTCAGATGTATCTGAGAAAAAGCATAGCACCAACTTTTATAATGGTCCTATGCTTCTATCAGAGCAATGCCATTATCCTGCATACATTTTAAAATGCGTTTGAGTTCTAATACATATTGTACATGTACCAACATTCTTTCCTCTGTTTTCGTTTTTTTGTTGTCCTTAAATGGCATCTCATTTTTTACTTTCATTTAGAAAGTGAAGTAACATTAATAACTAATAAGTTCTCGCATGTTAGGTTTTCTTGGATGTTGTTGAGAGTGTAAACCTTCTTATGTCTTCTAAAGGGAATTTGTGTACCATCAAATTTTACCTGTCTATTCTGAGGTTTCTGGTGTCTTCCTATTCAACTATTTGATGTTCATTGTGTATATTTCTTACATTTCTGCAGGGAGCGTTCTATGATGTGACGTGATAAGAAAGATCCTGATGAAGTGCTTCCTTTATGGAATGCCTATCTGAAGTTTGGACTAAGAGACTTGCTAAAGAGAAATAAGATTCAAAGTAGATGTTTTTATTGTAGATTAGGATATGTGTGTTCCACCACCGGTTTGACTTCTCATATTAGAAGGCAAGCAGTTAGTTCATATCTTACTACTTTGCACTATTGTAGAGGGATAGTGAGGGATTGAGATGCTACTACTATTTGTATTGCTGTCGATGCTTGCACAATGCTACTGCTTATTATACTTGTGTATTTATCTTTGGAATAAAAAACAATCATTTTCTCCCTTCAATCAAATAGTCATGACTTAGTTTTAATTACTAACCTCTCTTCATAATTATTTTTGGATTAAATTTAGCTTTTTATAAAGTTGCAAACAATAGTTCTGACTTTTGTGGGTAGTCAACCAAATTCTGGTTCTTGGTTGAAAGCCCCTTGTCATCGTAGTTTACTCGAAGGCAGCTTCAGATTGATTCTCATACCAAGGGTGCCATCTTTGGAAGCAATAGTTCTAAGTTTTATAAAGAACCATGTTATATTTGCTTGCTTTTTCTTGTATAACCAACAAATATTTCAAATATTTGTTGTGATTAGAATTATGACAACATCGGTGTTCATCACTATTCTTTTTGGACTTGAATAGATATGTCTAAATTACACATAATGTGTATGAATAATGTGTATGAGCAAAATATTATAGTTTGACTTTCATGTCTTTCTTGGTAGTCACCTTAGTACTATGTTGCTGTCTTCATGTCTTTCTCATGGCCTTATTAAAGATCTCTGGTTGATATTTTTGTAGCACATTTCTTACTAGATATCCTGTAAGGCTATAATTTTAATTCAAAAAGCATTTTTAGTTGGGATAAGGAAGAAAGAAAGAAAAGGATAGCGCTTTAACGGTAAGTCGCCGATATAGCCCGTGGCAATACACGGGCGTTTTACTAGTAACTATACAATAATTAAATAGGATGCATCATGTCTATTTTAAACTTCATCAAAAGAGTGCAAATAATCTCCGCAGCAACGGGCGAGGTATCATCTAGTATTTTCCATTAAAGAGACATGTACCCTCTGTAGGATTTAAAGTTTACTAATGATTATAAATGTGGGAAAGGTAGAGTTCTCTAATTTTAGTTCATCTAGAGTATGCTATTAATAGCTCGTGTACCCTCCCCGTAGAAAAGTAGCTCAATGTACTAGTAGTGCTGTTGCTAGTCGGTAGCATGATAGACCAGCACTACTCGTACTTGTAGTAGCTATCAATGGCGAAAACCGGAAGACTTAACAATGACACAATCCTACCAAAAGTGTATCTTAGTAGAATATATTTTCCAATTTTTCTGAATGCTAGTTTATTTTCAGTTTAAGAGACCTGAACGATCCCTGCAAACACGGGAATGCTAAACTTCCGTAAATTTAGTTTATCTAACATATGATATCAGTCGCTCAATATACGACCCCCACAAAAGTAGCCCAATGCATGAGGAATACCATTGCTAGTTGGTAGCATGACAGGCCAGCACTGCTCGAATGTGTAGTGCTATTTAGGCTGGTCATAATGGGAGCAACTTATAGACAAGTAACATGTTACTAGTCTATGTTGGCTAGTCGTAATGGAAGTATCATAGGTAGTATCATGCACGCCAACTAAGCAATTTTGATAAGGTGGCACATAATTAAATAAAGAAAGAGAGGCTTGAGGATCGTATCATGATACCGTATCATATTAAATGATGTGCTACTTTGTGTCATGCATGGCAATAAATGTAGTCATATATGATACCAACATATGATACCATCCATTACGGATGTAGTACCATACACTAGTATCATATGCATGATACTAGTATATGATACTCCCCATTACAACCAACCTTAGCTTCATAGTGGGTATTGCTATAGATGTGATAACATAGAGAGCTTCATTTATTATTTTGTAAAGTCATTTTACATTGCAAACCGCTGTGTGATGATTACATATTATGCTATTACATTTACATCTCTTCTCATTAATTATTTGTCACGTCATATTTTTTTACCTATGTGGCATGCATGTTACTATTTGTATTACTCCCACTATGGACAACCTTAATGGTGAAACCCCAAACGATTTAAGAGCAAGTACAATAGGATGATGTAAGCAGGCTATAAGAATTTAAAATATTATATTTTTTCTTAGTTAGAATGAGAAAAGAGGAGAGAGAAGAGAAATAGGTTGTAAACTAGTAGCCAGCTGCAGCACACGCTCCAAGAAGCATTGTGAGAGAAGAAGGTGGACCATGTAGTGATAAAGTAGTAAAATCTTATATCCAACTATTATATGAGTTGGCTCTTAGATTGACTATAGATGACACGGCTATTACATATACTCCCTCTGTCCCAAAATTGTTGTCATAGATTTGTCTACATATGGATGTATCAATTCATAGTTTACTGTCAAATACTTCCGTATGTAGATAAATCTAAGACAAGAATTTTGGGACGGAGGTAATAGTAATAGTTGGCTCTATTTTTAACAATGCTGTAATGTCCACATGATCCTACTAAATGTACGGCTCTTTTCTTGATCATAGTACTATATTTTTCATTCAAGACGCCCATACGGTCCGTAGAATATAGATCCGAGGTTATTTAATGATGATAAACATGGGAAAGCTAAACTTCTCCGATTTTAGTTAATCTAAACATATAATTTCGGTAGCTCAATGATACCTGAAAAAAGGGACTGTAGCTGAATGTATGAGGAGTACTGTTGGTAGTCGGTAGCATGACATGCCAGCATTGCTCGTACATGTACTAGGTATTAATGGGGAAGGCGGGTACACTTGGTGACTCGGGTGAACGTACGTGTACCGTTGCTAGTCTGTGGTCTGTGGTCGGCAGCAGGGCCTTTCTTCCGGCAAGGACGTGCTGCTCAATTGGGTTTGGCGGAGGCGATGCGTGTCAGCCCCAAACTACTATGTGTGCTAGGGCTTGAGTCGTGAGTGTTAGGGGCGCAGTGAGCAGAGTGTATTGACACACACACGTACAAGTTGTACGTGGCCCTTTGAAGCTCAATGCTTTTGCTTTGAATTGGTTCATGTTTTTACAAGTGATAGTACATGCCCTTATAGGGCATACAACCGACTAGAGAGCCGCACAAACGTGCACAACTACTCCCAGCTCTACCTAGTATATGAACCTGTCACGAAAATTCCCAGCCGCACTGCTCTGAATTCTGTCCTATCCCATTGTATCCTGATACTCATTAAGTGCACGCCATCTTATTCTGCCATGCACAGGGTATCGTATCTTGGCAGGCTGCAGTTTTATCCCTTTGACTCTGTTACTGCTGCTTTTTCACATTAGCAGTACCACAGACAGGGATTTAGTCCAGAATGCGCGCCGCTGGGTCGATAACACTCGCGGACGGCGGAGTTGCCGCGACTGGACAGTTCTCTAGCTGCATAGAAGCGGTGACCCCGAGCTGGTCTGGTGCGGCACGCGTCCCTCGGGCCGGCGGCAGAGAGGTCCTGGGCTTTCGTAGTGGCAACGGGTTGTGCGGCGGGCGAGTGTGACAGAGCTTCTCTACGCGTGGTGCCTTGCTGGTGGTGCCTTGGGGTGGTGAGGGTGAGTTCACAAGCGGATACCTAGCTCTTTCATGCCTACAACGGCGCTGGTGCCTCTGCCTCTTGAGGATGCCGCCGAGGGTTTCTCTTCTGAATGCCTGGCCCCTGATAAAAGCCGTGTCCGTTTGGTCATGATAGCGGCGTCGCTTTGCGCTGCTACCCTCATGGGCATTGTCGTGGAGCTCAGCCGTTGTCACTCAACTGCAACGGTGTGTTCGAGCCGCCATTTTCTCTTGTCGGCAACATCTTCGTGTCGCCTGTGTGCATCTTATTTTTGTGCGATTTCTATTGTCAGGGTGTCCTTGTATATGCTTTGTATGAGCCTCACTACCTTGTGTTGTTCCACCGTGTATTCTACTCCCTCCGTTCCTAAATATTTGTCTTTCTAGGCATTTTAATGAGTGGCTACATACGGAGCAAAAAGAGTGAATCTACACTTTAGAATATGTCTACATACATCCGTATGTGGTAGTCTATTTGAAATGTCTAGAAAGACAAATATTTAGGAACGAAGGGTGTAGATGTTACTTTATATATAAAGGTAAATGCTTGCGTACGCCGAACGCTTCGGCTGGTTCCGCCCATGCGCACAGCCCCCAGCGATATAAATCGCGACACGTTAGGTGCGAGGGCCCACCTCAGCGTCATCCTCCTCCCTTATCTTCGTGCTCGCGCCCAGCCCAGCTTCTTCTCCGCCGAAACCTAGTCTCCCAAACATGGCAGCAAACTCGCCGGAGATGAACTGCCACCACCGCACATTGGCGACCTGGCAGCAATCTCGCCCAGGCATGGCAGCAAACTTGCCGGAGATGAACTGCCACCACCGCACGTTGGCGACCTGGCAGCAATCTTGCCCAGACATGACAACAATCCCCGCTGTCATCTTCCTTCTCCCTACTGCTTGGGAGGGACAAGCCACCGCAAGGGACCTGCTGGTTGGGACCCAGCAGCACGAAGGACCTGCTGAGGACGCAACCTGCTGCCGCTCAGTGGAGGTTGCTTCGAGCTGCCGGTGCTCAGAGGTTGCCTCACGACCTGGCTGACAACGGCATCAATGCTAACCATGTATCAAAAAGCTACAACCACCCTGCAATGATGCTACAACGCGTGCACACCGGAGCTGCAACCGGCGAGGTGTGTCGACAAAGCTACAACCGTTCACCTAAAAAGCTACAACCACATTCTCTAGATTTGCTACCCGATTTCATCGGAGTTGTGGTCAGACGACGTTGTCATCAGTGAAAATGCTACAACCGTGTGTCATAGGAGCTACAACCAATCTGCGGATATGCTACAACCACGTATAACGGAGATGCAACCGGTAAAGCGTCGCCGACTAATGCTACAACTGTTCACCATGGTGATGCGGCCCCGACGGCGACGATGATGTATGTTTTTGCTGCAACTGGCGTTTGTGAAAGCTACAACTGGTGTTGGTGGAAGCTACAACCGGCCATGACGAGCTGCAAACGGCAGGCGCCGATGCTACAACCGGGTATGATTTTTGAGTAACAACTGACACGGGGATGCTACGACCTAGGAGCTAATTTGCTGGAACCAGCACCACGTTTTGCTGCATCGGGGGTAGAACCGCACGGGGGCACCAACACGGTAATCTCTGAGCCGACGAGCTACGCAGGAGAGCGGCGACGATAACGGCGAGCTGGGCACGCGGAGCTGCAAGCAGGAGGCTGGGGGAGGAGGCGACGAGGGGCTGCAGGAAATTGCATCTGGTGATGGCGGAATCGCGTTGACTTAGATTGAAGACGAGGGGGCAAAAGAAGAAGATGATGCTCGGTCCAATCAGACCGCTATACGTGCCTGTATCGGGCGACTGGGGGCCGACCGGCCGAAACTTTCGGCCACCGCGCCGACGCCTAGTACTGCCCACATATAAAGAGCGGTGAAACTCTAGTTTAAGTATTTCCTAGGAAATATAGTTCAAAGCCGGTTTTTAGAAAATATTCCTCAATCCTAGAAAACAAATAAACCCTAGTAATTCAAATCTTCCACACATCAAAGGAAAATATGTTGAATTAGGTAGACCCTCAAACTAAACAGGATACACCTACCTATCTTGCACCATAGGAATTTAAAACACACAAATAATTTCTAAATTATGTTGTTTGGTTCTAAAAAATTGATTATAACATATGATATGTTCTTGTAGATTTAAATCCAACAAAATAGACGTCTTGCCAAGGAACTAGACAATGTCCCTCACAAATGCAAGGAAATCATCTTTAGTGTGGGTAGATCATTCAAGGAGTGATAATCCTAACTTCATATATTCCCTTAAATAAATAGTACTCGTGGCATCAAAATCATCAATTATATTAAATATAAATATACCACAATATAGCACCGCTAATAGCATGCTTTATCGTGCCGAGTAATAGCTGACTATATAAATAAGTGTATAATGTCTCGCTAATGGCACGCTATAGCACGATATAGCATGCTAGTGTATTTAAGGGCTAGAGCTATTTTGCTATAGTACACTATTTTTTCAGTAATTCTATTTCATGTGGGGCCAAATGATTATTATGACATGTCAAAAAGGAAATACACCATATATATTGGTGACCATATATGTCCTTCTCATGCAAGAAAAATATTTTGACTCTACTTTGTCATATGGCAACAAGTACAATTTAGAAGAATAATTAAATATACCATTGTTGCTAAATCTTTATAGTTGCATATAAATCTATCAAGAGTATCACGAGATGGAGCTTGATTATTAGTTGGACTACAAAAAAAGTTCTCCTGATTTGAAGATGTTATATTGGTAAACAGACCTATCAAAATAGTGTGAACTCTATGGGTACACAAATTGGAAGCGTGCATGAGGAGCGTTGGTTGCTAAAATTTAATTGTTGGAGTACAACAAATAGCTGGTACAATTAGGCACATTGATAAAATCTATTGATTGTGATATGTTTAGGTACAACATAGGTGACATACTTCTTTCATAGAAGGAGGATAAACCCCGGCCTTTGCATCAAGTGATGTACATACAATGACTTATTTAAAGAACATGAACAGTTGGTGCTCATGTTTTTTCTTGAATGTCATTCTAATTTGAAAGTATTTTGTTTATTGTATTAGTATGGAAATTCAAGCATTGCATATGATAACAATAATATTTGAAGACGGCAGGGGGGGGGTGTCTCCTAAAACAAAAGATCGGGCATCCATAAAAGCTCCATGGTGGCATGAAGATCTTTGTCAAGATCTTCATGAACACCTAGCTTTGAAGCTTTCCATAAGTCAGAGACGCAACTCAGTGGAAGGCTCTAACTCCTGCATGGGGGTGGAAGAGCCCGGCTCCGACGGAGGAACGGAGAGGAATGGTTGGGGCGATGTGGAGCAGCCCGGCAGCACACCATTGATGCATTCCCAGCGGGCCACTTGCAGAGGATCCTGCGATTTTGCCTCGAGCCACGCCCAACGAAGAATCTCCCAAGAAGGAACAGGCTGCAGCAACCCCATCCGAGCGCGCTCGTCCAGAGTAGCCTCAGCAATGATCCGCAACCCCAGAAGCTTCAACTCAATCTCAACCCTCCTTTCAAAAGCATTGATCTCATTCCTTAGCAGGTTACCCAGCCCTGGATGGCCACGAATCAGAGTGCGCGCCATCTCTAGCTCATGTGATGCCCTACTCCAGGAGTACACCGCATCACGGATCCGAACTGCTCGGGAAAGTCGCAGTGAATCTAGCCATTCCTTCGCTTCCCTTGGAACGTCCGGGTAAACCGGCAGTAGGTTGAGCGGTTGGACATGCGGTGGGGAGGGAAGTGGAGGCGAAAGCTTGGGTGGAAAGTTTTGGCGGGCGCTGGAGCGGCGTGAAGCCATGGTGGAATAATCAAGTGGCAATGAGGCAAGAGGATGGAGATATGAGAACTAATACTTGGTAGCAAGACATCTTTTATAGCCAGTGAGGAAGGCGTTGCCCATATGAGTCAAGAAACAGGGCACAAGTCCCGTTGGATGGGGATGTGGAGGCTTCATTGCGAAACCCAGAGCGGCCCCTTTGCTTCCACCACAATAAACAGACGATGCATGCTAGCCATCAGTTTTACTTTGGAGACGAAGAACACAAAGCAGTGGCAAAAAGGAAATGTGAACGAAGGTGATGGGATGTGGGGGAATAAAAGCCAAGATTTTATCGTCCCGGGTGGCTGCGAAGGAAGGTAATGTTGAGGTACGTCTGCCACGGTCGTGTGGTATACCCACCTTGCACGAAATTGGAAGAGACCACTGATACGTCTCAAACGTATATATAACTAGATGATGCCCTTTGCGCTGTGGCAGGACATTAGTGGTGTAAGAATTATGGAAGCGTTCCTACTCCCTCGTAAGGGAGCCGCATCGGTTTATATTGATCGAGACAGAAGCCCTGCCGTGGCGTACAAGGTGAGAACTTGAGTACAGGAAGAGATTTAAACTACTAAGGAGGAGAGAGATAGAATCCGGTTGAGATTACATGAAGAGATAAACATAAACTCTAACACCCTCCCTTAATCTCAACTATCCTACATTCAAATTCCTCTTGAACTCTTCAAATGGTTTTGCTGGAAGTGCTTTAGTGAATCCATCTGCCACTTGATCTTTGGAAGGAATGAACCGTATCTCAAGTTTTTTTGCTGCCACCCTTTCTCGCACAAAATGAAAGTCAATCTCTATATGCTTAGTCCTTGCATGAAACACAGGGTTGGCAGACAAATAAGTTGCTCCCAAGTTGTCACACCATAAACATGATATACGGTTCTGTTAACTCCCATCTCATCCAGTAATGACTCAATCCAAATAATCTCTGCAGTGGCATTGGCCAATGACTTGTACTCAGCTTCTGTACTTGACCTAGACACAGTAGCCTGTTTCCTGGCACTCCATGACACAAGGTTAGAACCAAAAAATACTGCAAAGCCTCCAGTTGATTTTCTGTCATCACTGCAACCTGCCCAGTCAGCATCAGAGAAAGCACTAACAAGAGCAGAATTAGAACGTCTGAAATGAAGTCCTAACCCCATAGTATGCTTGACATATCTTACAATTCTCTTGACAGCTGACCAATGTGCAGTAGTGGGAGCATGAAGGTATTGGCAAACCTTGTTAACCGCAAAAGAGATATCTGGACGAGTGAGTGTCAGATATTGTAATGCACCAACAGTACTTCTATACCTTGTACTATCTTCCTCCTGAAGTAACTTCCCTTCATATGCTGACAATTTCTCTGAAGAAGACAAAGGTGTGGGCACAGGCTTGCAATTTGTCATCCCCATGCGAGATAGAAGCTCATTCACATATTTCTCTTGACTTAACACTATGCCATCTTGAGTCTTCTTGACTTCAATGCCTAGAAAGAAGTGCAAGTCTCCCAGATCCTTCAAAGCAAACTCTGAGCTCAAATCATGCAGGAGAGCATTAGTAGCACTTTGTGATGAACTTGCCACTATAATATCATCTACATAAATGAGCACAAAGATTGCTACTTTTGCCTTGTTATAAATAAACAGAGATGTATCAGCTTTGTAAGCAATAAAGCCAAGACATTTTAATTGTGAGCTCAACCTGGAATACCATGCTCTGGGTGCTTGTTTCAAGCCATAGAGTGCCTTGTCAAGTTTACACACATAATGTGGTGTTTTCTTATTTTCATACCCAGGTGGTTGTCTCATGAACACCTCCTCTTCAAGAACACCATGCAAAAACGCGTTCTGTACATCTAGCTGTCTTAGGCTCCATCCTCTAGACACAACAATAGCCAACACAAGTCTTATAGTTGCAGCTTTGACAACAGGACTGAACGTATCCTCATAATCTATGCCATACCGTTGTTTAAACCCCTTTGCAACTAGACGTGCCTTATACCTGTCAATGGAGCCATCTGCCTTTTTTTTGATCCTGTACACCCATTTACAATCAATAATATTTTTACCTCTTAGATCAGGCACAAGACGCCAAGTCTTATTTCTCATCAGTGCAGAATACTCCTCATCCATTGCTTTTCTCCACTTAGGGTCACCAAGTGCATCTTTTAATGTTGTTGGTTCTCCTGAAATACATAACATGCCATATGGTATAGTGCCATCTTTCCTTATTTTCGGATTGTGTATACCTTTCTGTAGCCTGGTCATGACTCGAGAAGCAACTGCTGGCTGCTGTACAGGCGAATGCACAGAATCCGCAGAAGATCCACCGGCAACTGCTCCATCAGATGATGACGCGCTAGGGTGCAGAGAAGATCCAGTGGTCCATGATGTGGCCCCCTGGCCACTGGACGCTCGGGAACCCGCAGGGCTGCTGGGTGCAGAAGATCCGCCATCCGCCTGCAGTTGCTTGCGCGCGGGATGCGAGGCCGATCCTCCGGGATCTGCGCCAGCTTCGTCCCCTTCTGGAGCATGAAATAACACCTCGTTTTGAACCAAATTCTCAGGATTTTGGTTATTTTGACCACCGTTTTCGCCAGCAACCTGCACAGGCATGAGATTGGAACTAGGCACAGCAGAATCATCAGCATATTGGTTAGTACAATTGTCATCCCCGTTGTCAAAAATTTCGAAGGTTTGATGGGAGAAGGAGAATTTCCTTGCGAAGAAGAGCACCTGCATTTGGATGAAGCGATGCAAAAGGGAACACAGATTCATCAAAGACAACATCTCGGGATATGTAGACCCTACCGGTAGGAACATCTAAGCATTTTACCCCTTTATGCATAGGGCTATAGCCTAAGAAGACACATTGTTTTGAGCGGAAAGCGAGTTTTCGTGTGTTGTAGGGTCGAAGATTTGGCCAACATGCGCAACCAAAGATACGAAGAGATGTGTAATTAGGTGTTACCCCAAGAAGTCGTGTGATGGGGGTTTCAAGCTTAATGACTTTGCTTGGAAGCAAGTTGATGAGATAGGTAGCAGTTAAGAAGGCTTCATCCCAAAACTTGAGTGGCATAGATGCATTTGCTAACAATGCAAGTCCTACATCGACAATGTGACGATGCTTTCTTTCAGCTGATCCATTCCGTTGGTGAGCATGAGGACAAGAAACATGATGTGAGATGCCAAGTTTTTGAAAGAAGGAGTTTAGTTTCTCATACTCACCACCCCAGTCGGTTTGCATAGCAATGATCTTAGAGTTCAGTTTGCGTTCAACAAGATTTTGAAAGTTGATAAACACTTGGAAAACATCAGACCGTTTCTTTAACAAGTAAATCCAAGTAAATTTACTATAGTCATCAATGAAGCTAACATAATAGGAAAATCTACCAACTGAAGTGGGGGCTGGCCCCCATACATCTGAGAATATAAGTTGTAGTGGAGCATTGGATACACTGGTAGAAATAGGATAGGGTAACTGATGACTTTTGGCCTGTTGACATGGACCACAAACTGACTCAACACTGGACTCATATGAGAGTTTATTTTTGCTAAGAATGTAACTAACAATAACTGAGGATGGATGACCTAAACGACTATGCCACTTTGCTGAAGATGGCTTGGTGACGACGTATGCTTGTTTGTTGAACCAGGATGATGATGATGATGATATGAGTGGGTAGAGGCCTCCCACGCACCGTCCTCTAAGAATGATTCTCGTTGTTGCTAGGTCCTTAACCAAGAAAAAGTGAGGATGAAATTCTATGAGAACATTGTTGTCAAGAGTGAATCTATGGACAGAAATAAGATTTTTGGATGTTTCAGGAACATGTAAGACATCTTTCAAGTGTAAATTTTTTACGGGGTTTTTAACAATTGTGCTGCCAATATGTGTGATCCCCATACCTGAACCACTTGCCGTGTGAATTTGATCGCCTTCATTGTACCTTTCCCGCATTGTCAGCTTGTCAAGTTCACCGGTGATATGGTTTGTAGCTCCGGTGTCGGCATACCAGTTTGTGTCCACACCGTAGGAGACAGCATGTGCCGCCTTCTCCTCCTGGTCGCCATCTTCATATCTGAACCAGCATGAGCGTGCACCCCCTGGATGATGTTTAAGGCATATCTGACATTAAAGGTAGTCATGCTGTTGATCGCGTCCGTACTGCTCCTGTTGTCGAGGACGTCCTCTGTTGCCGCCGCCTCCACCAGCAGGAGAGGGCTGTCGGTCGCCACGACCGTGCCCCCTTCCTCCTCGCCCGCGGTAGGATCTGCCACGAGCGTGGCCACGTGCTCTGTACGCCGCATTAGCCGAAGTGTGGAAGCTGTCTGATGATGAATCGCCGAGCATCTCCATCCTCTAATCAAAGGCGGAGATTTGCGCAAAAATATCATCTGGAGTAATCTGATTCTTGACAGCACCAATCGCCGCAACCACTGGATCATAGTCACGGTCTAGTCCTGCGAGGATATAATCCACCATCTCTGGATCTGACACTGGACGACCAGCAGCAGCTAGCTCATCTGCAAGATTCTTCATCTTTGCCATGAAAGCAGAACTTGACATGGAGCCTTTCTTGGTTGTGGTGATTGCAATCCTCAAGTTTGTGATCCTGGACTGTGATTGGGACGCGAAGAGAGTTGTCACGGTTGTCCATAGCTCAAAGGTGGAGTCCTTCCCAACAACCTGTCCAAGAATTTCTGGTGTCATGGAGTTTAGCAAATATGAGAGGACCTGTTGATCCTTTGCGATCCATGGCCCATACAGCGGGTTCGGCTCCATGGCCGAAGTCTTGTCCGCCTTGGTGATCTCCACGGTCTTGGGTGGAGCAGCGTCAGAGTTGTCCAAGAGTCCTGTCACCTACGCTCCTCGCAGGGCAGGTAAGACTTTCGTCTTCCAGAGGATAAAATTCCCTCTCGCAAGTTTCTCTGATGGAGGGGCGCCGAGGTTGAGGGCGACTCCTGTTGATGAAGACATGATGATGACACCGGTGTGTTTTGGGTGTGATTTTGTGGCTAGATGTATATGGAAGAGGATGCTCTGATTACCATGTAAGAATTATGGAAGCGTTCCTACTCCCTCGTAAGGGAGCCGCATCGGTTTGTATTGATCGAGACAGAAGCCCTGCCGTGGCGTACAAGGTGAGAACTTGAGTACAGGAAGAGATTTAAACTACTAAGGAGGAGAGAGATAGAATCCGGTTGAGATTACATGAAGAGATAAACATAAACTCTAACAAGTGGGACAAATTTGAGGGTCGACGGGTGCTCTTAGAGGGCAAAAATTGATTAAAAACAACAGAAAAAAATCAATTGGACCACTAAAACGGAAGTATGATGTTTTTCTAGTCTCTGAAGTAAGATACTTTGAGAGCTCTAGCAAACCCCAGCTATGAAATGCTAAGTAATGTCACACTCAAGTGGTAATCGTCTTCAAACTATTGTCCTAAAAATGTAGGTTGTATGTTTTTTGATGTTCCAGTTACAGACACAAACAACCTTACAAAATCTGAGATGGAAGTTTAACCTGTGCTCTAGGAAAACACTACAAATGGCAATTATATTTTTTAAGTAAAGAAGAAAAGGGAACATGAAGCAAATTAGTTATTATTTCGACTTCTCATGTACCATTTAGATCCGCAATTTCTAGCACTATATATGATGGTTACTGAGCAATAGTTAATACGTCCAATAATTAAGACCGGCAATCAACAAATTGTGATAATGCAATAATATTTGTTAAAGTAAGCCAATAAACAGACAATCAAGAAACACACTGAATGCTGGACATTGTTGTAATCCCATTGCGCTGCTCCATGTCTGTATTTTTTGGTACACCAGATTACTGAAAGGATAAGAAGTGTGAGCAATTTTAATACACGAGAATCTACATATGAGTTATTTTGAGAATTTGCATGTTTGTGCATAACAAATTTTCAGAAACTTCAGGACATCAGAAGGTAGAAAATCTTAATACGTACGAAGCTGAAAGATCTATGCACGATCAAACATTTATGGAAACGCAAATACTAATTTCCATGTTGGCAGCAACCGTGGCATGTGTTGATCTAGGGCTATATGGTGGACTGAAACCCCAAACAATGATTTAGCAGGTCAGCAATGCGCATGGTGTTAATTAGCTATTGCATACATGTTTACACGCTAAATGACATCTTATCCGAACACATTGCTATTAGCATGTCAGCAATGCACGCATGTGGAATATCAAGAACGTAATTTTATAAAATTAGCATATTACTAGGAAAATTGCACGTGCGTTGCAACGGGGATATACTGTTGAAACATTTTCATGCTAGCGAAAGCACGCAAGGAAGACAAAATGAAGTGATTATTTGTATTTGTACGTCCTCACTGAGTGTTGGTTGATGCCCTTCCTACCTTACATGGCGTACATTAAGATGACAGCTTATGCACCATTGTCTAAGATCGTGCAAAAATCCGCCTTAGCTCTGTTGTGCAGCTCGGTCGTCCATCGTTACCCTGATGGCCCACATGGCGGCAACGTGTGCCTGCATTGGTGAGGGCCGACGTGGCTTATGTGATGTCATGTCAAGCGTGGATCATACATTATGTATGTATTTATTTTTTGTAAAAACAGCCCACAAAAACAAAATATATGCAACTTGAACCAACCTGTAAAATAATTAGATACATGATGGTGTATAATATAATTTATTTCCAAAGATTACACACTTGAGGCACAAATGTACATTATCCCAAGATTCTCCAAAATCGTTGTCAGTTTAGCTTATTACTTACAACAGATCCACAACAACATGCTTGTTTCCCAAAGAGCATCGCTATGCACATGATGCACATTGGACGATTGTCAGCACCATGCAACACATCAAACCGCATGCGTTGAGCAAAAGTGAACAGCGCCGTTGAATTAGTGTGTACTTCGGCCGGCTACTGTTGTCCACAGAGCAGTTTCATTTCCCAAATGTTTGTCATTTGTAATCGAATTATTGCATTTGTAGGCAGCCTGCCGGATGGAACACAACGGCACCGAGTGCAAATTGATTAGCTACATCAGCTACATGGATATACAATCTTTTATTGGTCCGAGTAATCAATTTTTTATTGGTACCAAACAACATGGATATACAATCTGAAGAAGACAATCCGTAGGAAAATATTTTTTGTTTCAGAATAAAATACATTAGGTACACGTACACACTGTAACTTTGGTGTATACATGAGATTTCAGTGAATATATAGCTCGCACTCTGAATCCTTAATGAGTAAAGATGTGAGCAGAATCCATCTATATCCATCTAAAACATCAAAGAAAACATTTTGACACATCGAGCCATAACTTTCTCAGGTGTAACTACCTGAATTTGCATCAATGGTCTTGTAAGGTTATGCAACCACCTTATTGGCTTTTTCCCAACTCAAGAATTATAATAGATTGATCGTGCTGGACAAACCATTGGTCTGAATTAACCAATGAGTAGGACATAGGCACCAGGAAGGGGACTCGAGATAGAAAATCTTTTAATTTTCAGAGCCCATTGCCTTTTTCTCCAATTTAACCTTCAGGTCACCTTCTGACTGGCAAATTGTGGATGACAGGGCTGCATACAACATTAACTCATCACCAATGAAGCAGCTTCAAAAGGTAACATCTGAAACATTAGTGGCCATGATTTTAACAATAAGGAAGAAAAGTGTATAATCAAACATTGGCCTTGAAAGAACCTACTTCTATAGCACATGATGAAGCAGGACCAGCAACAACGAAGCATCCAACTTTGATGTATTTTTGCTTTACCTTCTTTTTTACCAAAAGGTCAAATGACATGATAGAATGTTGATGTGGAAGCACCAGACCAACATTTAAGTAGTAGCTAAAATGGGCCACAGAATTGACATGGCTTGCGTTGTTGAAAATAGATTCAGTCAGAGTATCATGGACAAATTCCTGTTCCTGGGCGACCGAACTCCTGGCATTTCTCAACAACACCGAACTCCTAGCCTCTGTACTACGGGAAACAGGAGATTTGCCGTTTGTGGATTACAGACGGCAAAGACCAAGCAGACGGCAAAATCAGACGGCAAAGAATAGCCGGCAAAGAATGCTTTGCCGTCTGCTGTTTATCAGGATGACGGCAAAGACTTTGCCGTCAGTCAAACTGATGTTTTGCCGTCACGCGATCTAATAACAGACGGCAAAGAAAAGCTCGTTTGCCGTCAGCCGATTGAGTTTCTTTGCCGTTAGGCTTTTAAAAGCAGAGACGGCAAAGAATTTTACCTATTAAAATAATCTTAACCGACAGTCTATGTACAGAGGCTAGAAGTAACTAGCGGACAACAACAAACGCCACATTATCCATCGACACTTCGTTTGAAGAATCAACAATGAATGAACAAATTTTACTATACAAAATTACTATATTTACACAGAATACACCACTACTTGCTAATCCAAGATAAAACAGAATACATCATTACTCTATTTAGACAGAATATTTCATGATAGCAGCACGAGATCTAACACGTCCAACCATCTTGAGTTCGATCTACGCCACCGCCTCCCTGCGAGCATCCCCTGTCCCTTCTCCTGTGCCCGTGGTCACCGGAGCCGCAGCAACCAGCAGCCGCGCACCTATCCCTTCTCCTTTCTATCTCCAAGAATAGAGCACACCGATGGCACCATAGATGCCTAAGGAGCTGCCGCCGCTCCTCGAGGCCGGGGCCAGCGCCGGAGGTCGAGGCCGGGGCCAGCGCCGGAGGTCGAGGCCGGCGAAGGCCTGCGGGGGTGACGGGGCCGGGGCCACCGCAGTCCGGCGGGGGCGACGAGGCACGAAGGCTGTCGGGGACGACGAGCGACGGATCGTGGAGGTCGGGGCCAGCGGGCCGACTGACGATGGGGCCGGGGCAGCGGGCAAGATGGCGGCCAACGAGGCCGGGGTCGGCCGGCGAGGTGGTGATGGGCGCCGGCGGGCAAGATGGCGGCCAGTGAGGTCGGGGCCGGCCGGCGAGGTGGTGACGTGCGCCGGCGGGCCTACGGTGGCGACGAGGAAACTGGCAGGCGCCGATGGTGATGGGGGCGAAGTGGGGAGTGGCCGCGGCCGCGTGGGCCAAGTGGTGGCCGGCGAGGCCAGGACAGGGGAGAGGTGTTGGCCGGGGTCGGGGGTCGAGGTGGTGGCAGGCACCAGCCGGCGTGCTGGATTTGGGAGCGAGAGGGAGAGGTACGTGAGTAAGAGAGAGAGAGAGAAACGAGCGGCGGGGGTGGGGATAAGGGAAACAGGCGTGGGGCGCGTGGGTTCTGTCCTCGGGGCGCGTGCATCGTGGGTTGGTGGGTGGGTAGTGTGTGCGTTCGATGGCCTGGTGGGGATATGCGTTTAAGATCTTGCCAAGTCATCAATCCGCGTGAGTGATCCGCGTGATGTGCTTTCTCTTTGCCGTCTGCAAAAAAAATACAGACGGCAAAGAGCTCACTTTGCCGTCTACCAAAACAAACACAGACAGCAGAGATTTCTTTGCCGTCTGTGTTATTTTTCGCAGACGGCAAAGTGTCTTTGCCGTCTGTGTTTGTTTTGGCAGACGACAAAGTTAGTTTTTTGCCGTCTGTGGTTTTTTGGCAGACGGCAAAGTGACTTTCCCGTCAGTGTTTTCTTTGCCGTCTGCTGATGACGGCAAACCTTTCTTTGCCGTCTACCCCGACGAAAAGCTGACGGCAAAGCTGCTCATAGACGGCAAACTAGCAGTTTCCTGTAGTGTGGGAGAAGAAGAGGGCTATGTTCATGATGGCTCCGACCCATTAATGCTGGTACGAGAAGAGGGCTATGTTCATGATGGCTCCGGTGACCCAATGGAGGTACAAGAAGGAGACCGCGCTGACTGCTCCGGTGACCGAACCGAGTCCGGCCAGGTATATATATATTAGTTAAGCCCGTGCTGACTAGTTAATTGATGCATTCATTGTTTTGTTATATGTACACATATTAATTAACTCTCGTCTTTCTTCCTTTTTCTAGCCCTCCGGATCGAGCACAACTTCGGTAAGGAGACGAGGCCCGAAGAAAAAGTTGAGCTCGGATGAAAGGTTTGAGATCATAGAAATCGCGCCCGATGGCGAACCGATTGAACCCATCCGGACAAAGAACGCATTTTCTGCTCAGTGCGGGGTTCTTGTTAGGGACAAGATCCCGATCAGCATCCAGTAATGGTATAAGCCTAAGGAGGAAGACCCTGAGGTGTCTTATGTCAATGATATGCAGAAAGAAGATCTTTGGACTCAGCTGAAGGCAAATTTCACCCTACCGCCATAAGAGGATCCGGAGAAGCCAGTTAAAGAGCAATTAATCAAGTCTTGTGCTCTTAAGAAGATGGCAACCCTATTCAGGAGGTGGAGGAAAGAGCTGAACAAGTTTGTCAACAAAAAAGAGACACCAGAATTCATCGGCAAATATGAGAAGATCAAAGATCACTGGCCCGCATTTGTGGCCCACAAGACATCTAAAAAGAGTAAGAAGATGTCGGCGACAAACAAGCAAAATGCTGCGAAGAAGCAGTTTCACCATCGCACGGGGTTAGATGGCTACCTCAAAGCCCGGCCTAAGTGGTCCAAGGCTGACAATGATCTGCTTGAAAAGGGATCGAACCAAAGACAATGTACTGGCCAGACCGTAGCCGGACTTGGTTCTTCGGGGCTGGCGGAACCTTGGACCCTATACCAGGGAAGTGCCATTGGACGGATGAGCAACTGAAAATACCAGTCAAGAGGCTTCGACACTATATCAATGTAGCGCAGCAAGGGACGTTCGTTCCAGACAGGGAGAAGGACGAGCTCACAATGGCCCTCGGGAATCCTGAGCACCCTGGACGGACACAAGGCACGCCAGGCTCCATTCCGTGGAAGGTTGGTTTTCCGGACGCAGGGGGTTACAAAACCCACGAGAGAAGGAAGAAACTGGAGCAGGGCCAACTGCAGGCGCTGCACGAAAGGGTAATGGGGCTAGAGGAACGAGAAGAGGAACAAGAAGCAGCAGATCACAGCAAACAACCCGCCGAAGCTTCCCCCGAAGCTACCCGGCCATCTCAGCGGAGAAGCAGCGTGGCTTCCACCGAGCTGCTTCAGCCGGAGCATGTCTTGACGACTCCTGCCATCTTTCCCCTGGATGCTATCACGGAGTCTCAAAATTGCCACATTATGGCGCAATGGATGAATATGAAGGTCAAGGCGGCTGTTGGCTCTGTTTATCCTACTGAACCCTGCGCAACTTATCACTGTCGGCCGATTCTAGAAGGATATGCTAGGGTGATGGTGGATGAAATAACGGAGGGATTTGAGGATCTCCAGCTTGACCACCCTACCGGTGAAGGGGAGACTAGGCTGGATTCTGCTCTGAAGACTCCATGCCTATGGTGGAAGGAGCTCATCAACCTTCCGAACTGGATGCCTCCGCCTCCTCCTCCTCCTCCGGCGAGTCAGGGCACTCCGCCTCCTCCTCCGGCGAGTGATGATCAGGGCACTGAGCCTCCTCCTCCGGCGTGTGGCAGCACTCGGCCTCCTTCTCCACCTGCGCCGGCGCGCCCGAGCAGCCAGCAGCCTCCTTCTTATCCGCCTCGCCAGCAAGGGCGGATGAGACCCGCTGCCGCCCCGGCTGCTCCGGGGCGTCGTAGTCCTTCTACTCCGCCTTGTAAGCAAGCACGAAAGAAGACAGACGCCGCAGCCGCTCCGTCTGCTCCGGCATCTAGCAGCACAACCAGAGGCGGGAGGCAATACAGATATGGTCCACCTCTCAAGCCTCTAGAGAAGTTACCATACGAGAGGACCGAGGAGGAAAACGATACGATCGTGCGGACCGACGTGAAGGAGTTCTTTGAAGGGGTGAAAGCAAAGAGACATCCACCTTCGGAGGAGAAGGTAGATCCGGTGAAAGCAAAGAGCACTCTCGATGCCCTGAGGAAACCGGCAAAGTCTCCACCGAGAACCAACTACGTCCGCATTACTGAATAGACATATCTCCAAGTGGAGCGGTCGGGAAGTACTGTCAGACATCAAAGGTCAAGAGAACGAGCAGCTGCGAAAAAAGTTGCCCAGCTCGGCGAACAAGAAAATCAATCGTGCCCCCCGCTCAATGTGTCTAGCGGCAACATCGTCGCTAATGCTCCGGGGATGGTGCCCGGTTATGGCAATCTACAAGATTACCTGCCTGACGATCAACTTCCTGATTTTATGGAGGTGGACAAACACAGATACGAGTACGGGAAGCCTCTCATCAAAGATGAAAAATCTCTAACAACGATGATGCCAAGATTCCATAATTGGTACATGAAAACCTGCAGAGAGTCTGGGGGGACGAATAGTTTGTATCTGCACACTAAAGAGGAGCACGACCTCGTTGGAACTGATCTGTTGTGTGTTCCATTTGAGGAGTTCTTCGCGTTCTTCAATCAAAAGGCCCTCGATAAATTAACGGTCTTTTGCTACTGTCTGTCAGTACTATTTCTGTCATTAAGTCTCTATATATAGCTCGGCTCTTTCATTGCATGTATTTATAATCTATTATCCTCACTATATTATGCAGATTGAAGATCGTCGAGTGCAGAAAACAAGAAATCTATGATATTGGGTTCATTAACACAAATATCATAGATGATAATCAGGTTACAAAGCACACCGAAGAGGCCGAGGCCAACTTGCTACAATCGTTGATCAAAAATAAAAACAAAGATACCATACTCTTTCCTTACAACGGCGAGTGAGTGTTACTGTCGTGTGCATATTCGGTTTCCCTTATTACTCGAGCGAGGTTATAGTAATGTAATTGATGAGTTATGCATGCGTGCGCAGCTTCCACTATGTTCTTCTGGAGATTAAGCTTGAGCAGGGACTATTAACCATCTTAGACTCGAGACGGAAAGATCCCGAAACCTATGCGGCCATGACTGAATTGCTCAACAAGTAAGTTCAGTCGATCATTATCGCACCATATCGGCAACTTTTTGTTCATTTCCTGATATCTCAAGTAATAATTATTATTTTCTTTGTCTTGCAGGGTTTGGAAACAGTTCACCGCAGAAGCTCCGGGGCTGCCGAAGGAGCTGCGATATACATACCCGAAAGTAAGTACTACTGGCTAGCTAGTTGCGCGCATCTCTCGTTGATTCTATAGCTATACTTTCATCAATGCCATTTATAATGCTTTATTATTAGTTTGATTGACCTCTATTTCTCGTAAAGTGCTTGTGGCAGGAACAAGGGAATGATTTCTATGGATACTACGTGTGCGAGTTCATCCACAACGCGACTTTGGAAAATAAGCGGTGCTACTCTAAAAGACAATATGAAGTTCGTAAGCAATAATATTCACAATTTCATTTTATTACACCATCATTTCTGTTGAGTTTCATTCATATATTTGTATTAATTAACCCCCTTCTTCAAATTAGACGTGGCAGATGCGGAATGAACTCCTAGAAACAGATCGCATGAAAGCAATTCAAGAGGAATTGGCGGGATTCTTTCTTGACCACGTCATCAATAAAGCCGGAGAATACCATGTGGAAGTTGATTTCAATTGCTAGGGGATTGTAATTAAGAGATATTACATATTGTACATGTAAGTAGCCAGTAGCGTCGGACACACAATACGAAAACTTGTTGTTCGACCAATCTCTCGGAGAAGGAGAGGTCGATGGATCACTTCTCTCAGTATGCATGACGAACTTATGTACTTAATGGTTCCCTTCATTTTCTTACTAGCTAGCGTGTTGAGGGCCTCTCTATGTATATAGTACGTAGTGTCGACCAAGCACGGACATAAGAGAGGACACTTCTCTCTATTAATTAGCTAGCTAACACAATATATGAAACACATAAATTAACCCCCCAAAACCCCCAACCGCCCCCCTCCTTTAAAAAAACAAAAAACCCAGCCACTGGAATGCTAACGCGTGGATGCCTTTTGGTCCCGGTTGGTGCCACCAACCGGGACCAAAGGCCCCCCTGATTGGGCTCGGCGCACCGGCCACGTGGAGGCACATCTGTCCCGGTTTGTGTTTGAACCGAGACTAAAGGGGGAGGTATTAGTAACGACCCATTAGTCCCGGTTCATGAACCGGGACTAAAGGCCCTTACGAACCGGGACAAATGCCCCCTTTTCTACTAGTGATATGGCCGGGGTGGATCCACTTCAGACGGATTTCGCGTGAAGGCAGCTGGATCCGGCGAGATTGAGGGCCAGCGGCGCCATGGCCCGCCTGGAGGTCCCTGTTCAGCCAGAAAGAGGGATCGAGAGGAAGGATAAGAGAGAGGGGCGAGGCGGAGGAGTGGCCGGAGGTCTGGCGGGGAAGGTCGCCGGCGGTGGCACGTGGCGGAGGTGTGTGGTCGCCGGCGAGGCGGCTTGCGGGCACGAGGTGAGCATGGGCAGGATGGAGCTGCGGGCGGCGGTGTGGTCTGGTTCTGGCCCGGCGGGTTTACATTGTTGCTCCTTGCTTGGGTGGAAGAGAAAAAAGACAGAAGGGGTGAGAGGATGTTTCTAAAGGCCCATTACTATTGACGCTGCACAGGCCCAGATGGGCGACGCGTCGCCGAATCCTTTTATCTCAAAACAACTTTAGTAACACCTCACTATATGTTTTAAATTCAAAGTTAAAGCGTAAACTTACGGGAAGAAAGCGTATTGTGACGGTGATCCGACAAACTCAACCCGTGCTTTATTATTATTAGGGAGAGATTTCATGGTATCACATTATTACTTATATATACGTTTTTCTAGCAATTTATATTATTTTATGGACTAACTTATTAATTTAGTGTGCAGTGACCGTTTCTGTTTTCTTCTTGCTTTGGTTTCACACGAAATAAATATCTACGGAGGACAAAATATGCTGCCAATTTAACACGATTTTTGGGGCATCAAGAAACACAGGGACCTTGGGGAGAGACCAATACGCACACCGAGGGGCCCACCATCATGCTTCCAGAAGATTTTTATCGCCGCTGCAAGCCACTGTTCCATGAAGATCCCATCTGGAGGCCTTATTCGGAGCTCCGCCAGAGGGGGACGCCATTGTCGGAGTATTCTTCATCAACCTTGGTACCTTCATGATTATGTGTGAGTATTTCCATTATGACCTATGGGTCCATATTAGTAGCTAGATGACTCTCTCTCTCTCTCTCTCTCTCTCTGTCTCTGTGTGTGTGTCTCTCTCTCTGTTTGGATCACCATTGAGGTTTTGTTGTTGCATAATCAAATAGCTTTTCTCTCTCATCCATCTATATTCTTTGGCCAAGTTTGATTGATTTATCTTCAAACAGAGTTGTGCTTTGTAGTGGGTAGAATCTTGCAGTGATCTAGCCCAGTGACAATAAGGGACAAGGCACGTATTGTATTGTTGCCACTTAGGATAAAATGACGGGGATTTGTCATATTTATTGACTTCTTTCTACCTGTGTTATGTCATCCTGCTTATTGCGATACTCTGTTTCTTGCAAACACAATACCATGAGATGCATGATGGATAGCGGTTTTTGGGTGGAGTATTAGTTGTAGATGCAGTTGGATTAACGGTTTATGGATCACGGACATAATGCCTATATGAGATTATGTCATAAATGATCATAGTCATAAATATTGTAATTTGGTCAATAGCCCAACTACAATTTGTTTACCATGCTAATTGTTGTTTTCGAGAGAGATGTCACTTGAACCTATGGCCACGGATCTATGACCAATTGCTTAATTCGTCTACACTATTGCCACTATTTTGCCTTTTACTATTTACATTCATCTACCTCTATCACTTTCATTTTACCTTATAACTAGCATGACAAGGGTATTGACAACCCTCTTGCTGTGTTGGGGCCAATTTTTGTGTGTGTTTTGTGTGCAGGCACTGATGATCTGTGTAGCTTAGAAGCTCTTATTGGTTCGATAAACCTTGGTAATTCACTAAGGAAAAACTTGCTACTTGCTGCTTCACCCTTCCTCTTGGTGGAAACCCTATAGGAGATATGCCCTAGAGGCAACAATAAATATTATTGATTATCTCCCTATTCATAATTATGTTTATGTTCCATGCTATAACTGCTATGGTTCTCGAGTCTACAATAACCATGAGGCTCGAAGGAAGACTGATATGCACGTGTGGAATAATAAACGGTAAAATGTATTCCTAGTCTAGCCTTTAAGACTAGCTCAAGTGTTGCATGATCGTTCTATTTTCCTGATCATGGGCATGACTATGCCAGCAACTTTGAGGTCACAATGTAAGGAGAACACTTGTGTTGAATCGAACCGAATTGATGTTATGCTAGTACTGCAGGATGCTGCTAACGCGACACTACGATCAGAGAACCTTCAAGAAACTATGTGCGATGCAATAGTCGCAAACGGTGGTGTCAGAGAACCGTCTAAAATGTGCAAAATGTTTGCGATGACGGATGCATTAAACATGGTTCATATTTTAGTTGCGTGTGCGATGCAGGGCATACGGTTCAGTTCAATTAACTGTTTGTGATGAGGAGGAACAAAAGAAATGGGCAGCAGATGAAGGCGTGTTCGATACACAGCATACGGTTCACTCGGATGAACTGTTTGTGATTAGGCAACACAAAAGAAACGGTCAGCCAGATCAAGGTGTGTGCGATATACAGCATGCGGTTCACTCGGATGAACTATTTGTGTTGAGAGAAGAGAATAGAAACAGTTCAATATAAAAAGATATGTGTGATACGCGGCAAACAGGTCTATAATCAGAAATATGTGGGAAGACCGATAACAACACAAACAATTGCTTCTAATAAGACGTATGTGATATGCTCTGTCTACACAACATGTATTGGCCATTGGGGGACGGACAGTCATCCGGATACGCCGTAAGGATGCGAAGAGGCATCCTATATCAGCAAGGACTAGTTGTTCCACCAGTAGCTCATCTAAGAGAACTCTCAAGTTAAGTATGCTCAGGCTGGAGCGGCCATCAGATAGATGACTGGACGGGAAGTTGTGTTGATCTTAAATTACCTGATAGGATGGGTCATATCAGTCAAATGACCAAAATGACCCATTCCCTCAGCTAATTTAACCTCGAGGTCCTTGTTTTTTATTTTTATTTTATTTTTTAACATATGTTAAAGAAGGTCTACCGCATTACTTTTTAACAATGTGTATGGAATAAGCCGTGTGTGTTGTGGGCAAACGCTTGCTAGTGTACAACAGTTTGTGATTGATGAATTCATCACCAACGGGTTCCGTAGTGTGGTCTGTGTTCATCTCATCATCATCTACTTCGTGTACTAGCTCGATGTCCCTTTATATTGTAAGTTTTCATTAATTGATGGCGTTCTATGAACACGCCACCGTTTCCCGCCATTTCCCCGTTTCCCGCCACCCATCAATATTGCACATAAACCTAGGCGCGGCGCGACGCACGGAGGCAACAAGGGCCGCCTATAGCACATCCACCTTTTCCAAGCATGCCAACGCACCAAAGCGCCACCTCTGCCATCAACCTCGTCGATGAGGAAAACCAGAAGGCTCCACGGCTCGTCGAGGCTACGGCGCTCCCCGGCAACGCGATGGACGACACCGTATGTGTCATCACCAGGGTTGAGCAGACCTTTGGCGCATGGCATTTCAGCGCCGCGGATCAAGATAGGCATGTCAGCGCCGATAGGCTGCAGCTCGCCGCACAACATGATCGATGGCGCGCCGCAGAGCAAGCTAGGCGCGTCCGTGCCGATAGGTTGCGGCTCGCCGCACGACAAGAGCATTGGAGCGCTCCAGAGCGAGAGGCGCGGCGCGCCGCACATCAAGAGCGCATCCATCGGCGCTTGCGTGCTGTCGACAGGGTGTCATAGATGGGTACACGTCCCGTCAGTACCGCCATTCCTCGCCAGGAGTGGGCACAGGCCCTCTGCGCCATACATGCACAAGAGGTCGGCCGCGCCTTACTTGCACCAGACGCCGCCGCGCCGTTCGCATGGGTGATACATCCATTTTGCATCATGCTTTCATATCGATATTTATTGCATTATGGGCTATTATTACATGCTATGTCACAATACTTATGGCTATTCTCTCCTATTTTACAAGGTTTATATGAAGAGGGAGAATGCCGGCAGCTGGGATTCTAGGCTGGAAAAGGAGAAACATTGGAGACCTATTCTGCACAGCTCCAAAAGTCCTGAAACTCCATGAAAGTCATTTTTGGAATTAATGATAAATATTCAGCGGAAGAAATACCTGAGGGGGCCACCCACCATCCACGAGGGTGGGAGGCGCGCCATAGCCCCCTGGGCGCGCCCCCAGCCTTGTGTGCCACCTGGCAGCCCTCTGATGCTCATCTTCTGCTATATGAAGTCTCTTACCCTGGAAAAAATCATAAGCAAGCTTACGGAATGAAACTCCGCCTCCACGAGGCGGAACCAATCTAGGGCTCCGGCGGAGCTATTATGCCGGGAAAACTTCCCTCCGGGAGGGGGAAATCATCACCATCGATCCTCTCATTGGGAGGGGGTCAATCTCCATCAACATCTTCACTAGCACCATCTCCTCTCAAACCCTAGTTCATCTCTTGTATCCAATCTTTGTACCAAAACCTCAGATTGGTACCTGTGGGTTGCTAGTAGTGTTGATTACTCCTTGTAGTTGATGCTAGTTGGTTTATTTGGTGGAAGATCATATGTTCAGATCCTTAATGCATATTAATACCCCTCTGATTATGAACATGAATATGCTTTGTGAGTAGTTACGTTTGTTCCTGAGGACATGGGTGAAGTCTTGCTATTAGTATTCATGTGAATTTGGTATTCGTTCGATATTTTGATGAGATGTATGTTGTCTCTCCTCTAGTGGTGTATGTGAACGACGACTACATGACACTTCACCTTTTGTTTGGGGCTAGAAGAAGTCATTGGGAAGTAATAAGTAGATGATGGGTTGCTAGAGTGACAGAAGCTTAAACCCTAGTTTATAAGTTGCTTCGTAAGGGGCTGATTTGGATCCATATGTTTCATGCTATGGTTAGGTTTACCTTAATAATTCTTTTATAGTTGCGGATGCTTGCAATAGGGGTTAATCATAAGTGGGATTCTTGTCCAAGAAAGGGCAGTACCCAAGCACCGGTCCACCCACATATCAAATTATCAAAGTATCAAACGCGAATCATATGAGCGTGATGAAAACTAGCTTGACGATAATTCCCATGTGTCCTCGAGAGCGCTTTTCTTATTATAAGAACTTTTCCAGGCTTGTAATTTGCTACAAAAAGGATTGGGCCACCTTGCTGCACCTTATTTACTTTCATTGCTTGTTACCCGTTACAAATTATCTTATCACAAAACTATCTGTTACCTACAATTTCAGTGCTTGGAGAGAATACCTTACTGAAAACCGCTTGTCATTTCCTTCTGCTCCTCGTTGGGTTCGACACTCTTACTTATCGGAAGGACTACAATAGATCCTCTATACTTCTGGGTCATCAAGAATCTTTTCCGATGCCGTTGCCGGGGAGTGAAGCGCCTTTGGTAAGTGGAACTTGGTAAGGAAACATTTATATAGTGTGCTGAAATTTACTGTCACTTGTTACTATGGAAACTAATCCTTTGAGGGGCTTGTTCAGGGTATCTTCACCCCGACCAGTAGAGCAAAGAGTTGCTACTCAACCTACTGAACCTACTGAAAATGTTTACTTTGAAATTCCTTCAGGTATGGTAGAGAAACTGCTAGCTAATCCCTTTGCAGGAGATGGAACATTGCATCCTGATTTATAGCTTATCTATGTGGATGAAGTTTGTGGATTATTTAAGCTTGCAGGTATGCCTGATGATGTTATTAAGAAGAAGGTTTTCCCTCTATCTTTGAAGGGAGATGCATTGACATGGTATAGGCTATGTGATGATATGGGATCCTGGGACTACAAACGATTGAAATTGGAATTTCACCAGAAGTTTTATCCTATGCATCTTGTTCATTGTGATCGTAATTATATATATAATTTTTGGCCTCGCGAAGGAGAAAGTATCGCTCAAGCATGGGGGAGGCTTAAGTCAATGTTATATTCATGCCCCAATCATGAGCCTAACCAATGTTATATAGTTTTCAAGTTTTGGGTAAAGATTCGATTGACTATGGAATAAGGAGTGGCAAGAGCCTAATCTTGGGGATGCCCTAGGGACCCCCAAGGTAATATTCAAGGACAACCAAGAGCCTAAGCTTGGGGATGCCCTGGATGGCATCCCCTCTTTCGTCTTCGTTCATCGGTAACCCTACTTGGAGCTATATTTTTATTCACCACATGATATGTGTTTTGCTTGGAGCGTCATTTTATTTTATTTTGTTTTGCTTGCTGCTTGAATGATATAACAAGATCTGAAGTTCTTAAATGTTAGACAGTCTTCACATAGTTACATAATTATCCAACTACTCATTGATCTTCACTTATATCTTTTGGAGTAGTTTGTCATTTGCTCTAGTGCTTCACTTATATCTTTTTAGAGCACGATGGTGGTTTTATTTTGAAGAAATTGATGAACTCTCATGCTTCAGTTATATTATTTTGAGAGTCTTTTAGAACAGCATGGTAATTTGCTTGGTTATAAATTTAGTCCTAATATGATGTACATCCAAGAGGGATATAATAAAAACTTTCATATAAAAGTGCGTTGAATACTATGAGAAGTTTGATTCATTATGATTGTTTTGAGATATGAAGATGGTGATATTAGAGTCATGCTAGTGAGTAGTTGTGAATTTGAGAGAAACTTGTGTTAAAGTTTGTGATTCCTGTAGCATGCACGTATGGTGAACCGTTATGTGATCAAATTGGAGCATGATTTATTTATTGATTGTCTTCCTTATGAGTTGTGGTCGGGGACGGGCGATGGTATTTTCCTACCAGCCTATCCCCCTAGGAGCATGCGTGTAGTACTTTGTTTCGATAACTAATAGATTTTTGCAATAGGTATGTGAGTTCTTTATGACTAATGTTGAGTCCATGGATTATACGCACTCTCACCCTTCCACCATTGCTAGCCTCTCTACTACCGCGCAACTTTCACCGGTACCATACACCCACCATATACCTTTCTCAAAACAGCCACCATACCTACCTATTATGGCATTTCCATAGCCATTCCGAGATATATTGCCATGCAACTTTCCACCGTTCTGTTTATTATGACATGCTCCATCATTGTCATATTGCTTTGCATGATCATGTAGCTTACATCATATTTGTGGCAAAGCCACCATTCATAATTTTTTCATACATGACACTCTTGATTCATTGCACATCCCGTTACACCGCCAGAGGCATTCACATAGAGTCATATTTTGTTCTAAGTATCGAGTTGTAATTCTCGAGTTGTAAGTAAATAAAAGTGTGATGATCTTCATTATTAGAGCATTATCCCAGTGAGGAAAGGATGATGGAGACTATGATTCCCCCACAAGTCGGGACGAGACTATGGACGAAAAATAAAAAAACTAATAAAAAAGAAAAATAGGCCAAAAAAAGAGAAGGCCCAAAAAACAAAAAAAAAATGAGAGAAAAGAGAGAAGGGGCAATGCTACTATCCTTTTACCACTTGTGCTTCAAAGTAGCACCATGATCTTTATGATAGAGAGTTTCCTATGTTGTCACTTTCATATACTAGTGGGAATTTTTCATTATAGAACTTGGCCTGTATATTTCAATGATGGACTTCCTCAAAATGACCTAGGTCTTCGTGAGCAAGCGAGTTGGATGCACACCCACTTAGTTTATTTTTGAGCTTTCATACACTTATAGCTCTAGTGCATCCGTTGCATGGCAATCCCTACCCACTCACATTTATATCTATTGATGGGCATCTCCATAGCCCATTGATACGCCTAGTTGATGTGAGACTATCTCCTTCTTTTTGTCTTCTCCACAACCACCATATTCTATTCCACCTATAGTGCTATGTCCATGGCTCACGCTCATGTATTGCCTGAAAGTTGAAAAGTTTTGAGAACATCAAAAGTATGAAACAATTGCTTGGCTTGTCATCGGGGTTGTGCATGATCTAAATATTTTGTCTGATGAAGATAGAGCATAGCCAGACTATATGATTTTGTAGGGATAGCTTGCTTTGGCCATGTTATTTTGAGAAGACATAATTGCCTTGTTAGTATGCTTGAAGTATTATTGTTTTTATGCCAATATTAAACTTTTGTTTTGAATCTTATGGATCTGAATATTCTTGCCACAGTAGAGAAGATTACATTAATAAATATGTTAGGTAGCATTCCACATCAAAAATTTTGTTTTTATCATTTACCTACTCGAGGTCGAGCAGGAATTAAGCTTGGGGATGCTTGATACGTCTCCAACGTATCTATAATTTTTGATTGTGCCATGCTATTATATGCATTTATATGCTATTTTATATGATTTTTGGGACTAACCTATTAACCTAGAGCCCAGTGCCAGTTTCTGTTTTTTCCTTATTTTTGAGTATCACAAAAAAGGAATATCAAACGGAGTCCAATTGACTTGCCAATTTACGGAGATATTTTATGGACCAGAAGAAGCCCCCGAAGCAAAAGAGTTAGGCCAGAAGAGTCCCGAGCCAACCATGAGGGTGGAGGGTGCGCCCTACCCCTAGGCGCGCCCCCTACCTCGTGGCTGACTCGGAGACCCCCCCCCCCCGACGTGAAACCGACACCAAAAATTCCCATAAATACAGAAACCCCTGAAAAGAAACCTAGATCGGGAGTTCCGCCGCTACAAGCCTCTGTAGACACCCAAAACCAATCGGGACCCTGTTTCGGCACCCTGCCGGAGGGGGGAACCATCACCGGTGGCCATCTTCATCATCTCGGCGCTCTCCATGACAAGGAGGGAGTAGTTCACCATCGGGGCTGAGGGTATGTACCAGTAGCTATGTGTTTGACCTCTCTCTCTCTCTCTCTCTCTCTCTCTCGTGTTCTTGATATGGCATGATCTTGATGTACAGCGAGCTTTGCTATTATAGTTCGATCTTATGATGTTTCTCCCCCTCTACCTTCTTGTAATGGATTGAGTTTTCCCTTTGAAGTTATCTTATCGGATTGAGTCTTTAAGGATTTGAGAACACTTGATGTATTTATTGTATGTGCTTATCTATGGTGACAATGGGATATTCACGTGATCTACTTGATGTATGTTTTGGTGATCAACTTGCGGGTTCAGTGACCTTGTGAACTTATGCATAGGGGTTGGCACATGTTTTCGTCTTGACTCTCCGGTAGAAACTTTGGGGCACTCTTTGAAGTTCTTTTTGTTGGTTTGAATAGATGAATCTGAGATTGTGTCTAGGTGACATTAGGGGTTTGGTTGATGTGTCTCTTAAGGTGTTATTTTACTACGAACTCTAGGGTTGTTTGTCACACTTATGGGAATAGCCCAATGGATTGATCGGAAAGAATAACTTTGAGGTTGTTTTGTACCCTACAATAATCTCTTCGTTTGTTCTTCGCTATTAGTGAGTTTGGAGTGACTCTTTGTTGCATGTTGAGGGATTGTTATATGATCTAATTATGTTATCATTGTTGAGAGAACTTGCACTAGTGAAAGTATGAACCGTAGGCCTTGTTTCGAAGCATTGCAATACCGTTTTCGCTCACTTTTACCACTTGCTACCTTGCTGTTTTTATATTTTCAAATTACAAAAATCTATATCTACCATCCATATTGCACTTGTATCACCATCTCTTCGCCAAACTAGTGCACCTATACAATTTACCATTGTATTGGGTGTGTTGGGGACACAAGAGACTCTTTGTTATTTGGTTACAGGATTATTTGAGAGAGACCATCTTCATCCTATGCCTCCCATGGATTGATAAACCTTAGGTCATCCACTTGAGGGAAATTTGCTACTGTCCTACAAACCTCTGCACTTGAAGGCCCAACAACGTCTACAAGAAGAAGGTTGCGTAGTAGACATCAAGGACCTTTAGTGTCAGTTCTGCAACCGGCACTAAAGGTTGGGGACTCAAGGCCCCCCTCCTTTATTGTCGGTTCGTCATGAACCGGGACCAAGGGTCCACCACGTGGAACGAGCCGGCGCCGGGGGCTGGGGGCCTTTAGTCTCGGTTGGTTACACCAACCGGGACTAAAAGGTTTGGGGATTTATGGTTTATTTTTCCTTTTAATTTCTTGTTTTTCCATTTAATTCTTGTTCATTTCAAACATATTTTATGCTACTACATATTGTACACGTTATGCATATATATAAAAAGAATTTCTCGTAGAACCGATCATATATATATCATCGAATTTCTCGCACGACAATTCACATACACATATACATACAATTTGGTATATATACAATTTCTCCTACAATTTGCAAATCATTACATGAGGCATTACAACAGGTAATGGTATTCTCCTTTGGGATCTATGACCTGGTCGAGCAAAAATCCCGCTATTTGCTCTTGAATTGCTCGTGCGCGATCCGTTGGTAGGAGCTCATCCCGCATCTGTTTCAACTTTATTAAAGAAGGAGATCAATATGAATATATTAGTTGTGTGTATATATATTAGATCATGATAAAAAGAATTGTGAATAGTGTTCTGGCAAATGTACCCAAAGTTGTCTATCACTTCTAGACCTTTCAGACGCAATCATGTGAATGTTCTCGCAAACGTAGTACACACATAAATTAGTCCCCAGCGCCTGCCTCAAGCACTTTACGAGAATAGAATTCAATCAAATAAAAATTAATCAAGCATGATAATGGTATTGATCAAAGTAGATTTAAAGAGATGCGCAGATGTAGCTAGTAGTACTTAATTACCGTGGGTCGTACCATTTCAGTTGTTGTTTCCATTCACCTTCAACCTCTTTGATGAACTTTTGCCAAGCCTTGCCTGCCGGCAAAGAGAATGAATAAAGGAGTTATTAATTAATTAGTTGATATCAGGAAATGAACTAAAGAGGCCGACATAGTGCGATAATGATTGAAATTACTTGTCGACCATCCCCCCCCCCGGTTGAGTATTCGTTAGTGTCTTTATATAGTGAGTCCAGTACGTGAACTTTTCCCTCGTCAACTTCAATGATTAGCAGAATCCAGTGAAAACTACATGCGCACACGTTTGTATAATTAAGCGGGCATGTGCATAACTCATCAACTACATTTATTAACATCTAGTAAGCAAAAATAGAATTTGTAGTACAAGATATAGTAACACTCACCCAAAGCTGTAAGGAAGTAATATTTCTGGAGCAGAATTTAGCTGCTTCAAGAACTCTAGCAAGCTATTCTCTGTGTCTTTTCTTGACCATTCTTGTGACCATGTCTCTTGATTAATGGTATTTGGGTCAATGAACCCAATGCCATAGCGTCCAGCTCTTTTCATTTCATACATCTTCATTCTGCATAATACCATATAAAAGAATATATTGATGATAATTACAGGTAATGAACAAGCACTACAGGTAGCTAGAGACTTAATTACAGAAAGAAATCACTTACAGACAATAGCAACTGATGACAGATTTGTCGAGTGTGTCTTGATTGAATAACTGAAACATTTCTTGAAACTCAACCCACAAATCTTTTTCATGGAAGTAATGCTCTACCTTGACTTTCACCATGAGGGACTCCCAATTGGTCTTTACTTCTCTCATGTACCATCTATACAATTCATACATTCTCATTGATAGAAGAGGGATCTCCTCAAGCTTGACCAGAGGTTGGCCGCGGACAAATTTCCATTGTAGTTCCTCCTCTGTAAACATTTGGAAGTCCTCAATGCCTAGGAGTTGTTCTACAGTGACACCAGCCTCTTTAGCCTACCTTCTATGATCGTCGGTTATTACCAGCTGATCGGCGGTACTTAGATGTGTTTGTACAATGAGCGGGGGGGGGGTCGATTGCACTACCTATTCTCCTAGTTGGAGAACAGTTTTCCCGCTTTATTTACCAGCTGCTTGGCTCAAGCTCGAGCTCGACTCCTTCTTTTTTGTGCATGAAAGGACTTATTGATAGAGCGCTCATAGTCTGAGTCCCTATGCTTGACAGCCGGTTGAGCATTATCAATGAAGTGTTGTATGACATGCTCTCGTACTTTCTCCTTTGGCGGCGGGGCGGTTTCGTTCCAAAATGGGTCTTCACTTGGGCAACCACTTCGGTTTTGTTTTCCTAGACAGTCATGTGGTAAGGCAACTTCAGAAGAGGATTGAGGCTCGCCGGAGTTTGCCGGTGGGAAGGAAGGGGCTCGTTGGAGGGTTGCCCCGTTATCTATCTTAGGGTTTCGGGTGGGGACCGTGGTTGTGGGGGGCTGTCGTCGGGCTATGGTGGGGCCTCGCCGGAGGAAAAACTCGACGCGGGTGGGGGGTGCGGTTAGCTAGAGGGATGGCCCGGGCCGGCAGAAGATCGGAGGTGGTGGGCGGTTTAGTGGAGGGTGGGGGTTCGGCCGGTGCCCCGTGCGGTGGTCTTTAGTGGAAGAATAAGAGGCGAGGAAGAAGAAGGGTTGGGAGACGTAGGATCTTCATCCAACCGCCTGAAATGGTTGACTGAACCAAATGACGAAAGTCAGGCGACTTGCATGTAGACATTCCCATATATTCAGTACTATTATCGTAGGTGCAAGCAGTGCTCCTCAACCCATCAAGCTAAACAACATGCCACTCATAATTCCAAACTTAGTTTCTCAAATACGAATCTGATATGATGCTGACATGTACTAAAACAGAGAATGTTTCATTGGCCAGTTAATATTGTTCATACTTTACTTTCGAAAAGCACATGCGCCGCATATCGAGGGACAGCAGGGAGTTGCGTTCTTTATGCGCTCTGGTTCCTCATGTGTTGCCAACCAACATTTTATTATTCAAAATCTTCTTGCTCTTCTTTAGCATGCTCCTCTTCTATTCTTCCTTTGTAAGTACTCTCTCCGTACCTAAATATAAGTCTTTGTAGAGATTCCTCCAGGGACTACATACAAAGCAAAATGAGTGAATCTACAATCGAAAATGTATATATATACATCCGTATGTGATCCATAGTGGAATCTCTACAAAGATTTGTATTTAGGAACAAAGGCTTATGTTCTTTGTAGTGAAGAGGAGTAGGGACATTTGCAGTGTACAGGTCTATTCGGTCGCTTGTCATGGACACTTTCAACTCTTCGTGTTGGTCTTCATGTCGATTGTCATGGATGCTTTCAACTCGTCGTATTCGATCGTATGTGTCACCTTTGAGAGTTAGACTGATAGTAACAGTACTGTGCCTTCAGTTGTAGAGAGCTGGTATGTGAAGCCTTTCTAGCCGTACCAGCAAAACTAGCACATATATTCCAGCAAGTTCCACTTTCTTGATTTTACTCCTTATGCTTGGGGTTTTCTCATTATATCTACACTACGATCTGCATAGGTGCTTTGTGTTTTACTAGCAGTTGTGCACCTTTAAAGCTAAATAACACACCAATCATACATCCTAATGTTCTTCAAATACGAATGCGATATGATACTAACATTAGCGAACAGACACACATTTAATTGGTTAGCTAATGCTCCCACTTGAGTTTCTAAATGCATGTGGTCATATATAGAGAGACATCATGGAATTGCATTTCTTTGGGCGCTCTGATTCATCATGGGTGGGAAACCAGCAATGTATAGAAAGAAGGGGAATCTCAATAATATGCTTCCCCTTCTATTCTTTAACATGTTCCTCTTCTGTTCTTCCTTAGTAAGTACAGTATGTTCCTTGTCAGGAAGGCGAGCAGGGACATCTGCAGTCGACAGCTCTATTGGGCCGGTTCTGCTACATGATTTCGCACTTTGAGTTGGTCTGCCATAATATCCCTGAAATGGTGGGAGCCATGCGGTCTTTGACAGACTAAACCGATAGTAACAGTTGTGCGCCTTCAGATGAATAGAGCTGGCCTATAGGTGGTCGATAGGCTACATATTAGTAGCGGCAGAACCCTATATTTTCCAGCCAGTTCCGCTTTTTTGACTTATTTATGGTGGTTGTGGTGTACCCCTATTATCTACACTATGATCTGCCTACTAGCTCTGTGCTCTCGTTATCATGGTTTGGCAATAAACTTTCTATATGGTATATTATGAACCTATCATCTGCCAACTATCCTTACATGTGGAGCTCCCAACAGGGAGCCTATTTTTTGTGTAGTTGTGTCAAATTATATTAATCTTCTCATCATATTACAGCACACATGGGCTCTCTCATCAAAATCCAGTGATAGCACACAAGGGTTTACAGGAGCCCCTATTATATTACAATATACTCTGCATTACAAAGATAATCTCACTACCATTTATGTTTTCATGCTTTTCAGATATTGTACTTAATCACAATGAATATAAGAATGCGCACATCAGAAGAATATTGCAGAACAGTTCAATAGGTAACAAATTTGGCATCAAGGGATTGAGGTCCATTGCGGATGCAATTAAACCCGCATGCTCCCAACCTATAGATTCGTATTCAGAATATGATCCTAATGACTATTCTGAGCTCAAGGAGTCAAAGGAAGATGGCCTATCCTGTTCATCCAATAAGGTGCATGTTCTAATTTGGCAAGGTTTTATTGGTTGCACATATCTTGCATAAGATGTCTTGCATTTCTTTTGCTTTGTTGCACTGCCATCTTCTTAGTTTACTCATAATATATGTGAAGATGCCATGCCCATCCATTAGCAACACCTATTCCATTTGTCGTCATACCATGTTTTTCCATTTAAATGTTGTTCTTCTGTTTCAAACATCCAAAAGGAAGAGAGTGATTGCAGAACCTGAATGAGTACAAGAAAAGTCCTTGAAAAAGTGGTGCTACCAGAGAAATCACATAGAACCCTACGTATATTGGTGATAGAACCAGCGCCGCAAAACATAGGATATCGCAATTATGCTGGTCGCTGCTTTGCTCTTCTGAGTACCTATTGTCCTATCGCTGTCCTTACATTCATACCTGGTGGATTATGTGACATTATTGTGCATTATAGCTTGCTTATCCACTGTTCTCTCCAAATTATCAGATCTATATTAATTCTTAAATTAATGTAGAATAAACCCAATGCTTATGAAGAAATTTAATTCTGCATTGTTCTTGTAAGTATCTGCTGTCCTTCATCACTGTACTTATATTTGTCAGCTAGTTCTTCATGTACACTTTGCAGCTTATATTTCCTTGTCCTCCATTTTCTACACATCAGATCTACATTTACTCTTGCCAAAATATTAAATAAAACCAATGTAACTGAAAAAGTTTAGCTTCACATTGCTCTTGTCAGTGTCTTTTGCCTGTATGCCGTATTTACATTTGTACTCTGCATCTTAAGTTAAATAATCGCCATTTGTTTCTATATTTTCACATCTTTATTTACTCTTAACAAAATATAGAATAAAGCCAATGCTCTCGAAGAAGTGTGTGCGGTAAACTTCTGGAATCCCCCCCCCCCAATCAATATGGACAAGGGCTTTATAGAGCTTGTCTTCACTATCAATGTAAGTTTGTCCTCCTCGAGCCTTCAAACTTTGTTGTGTATATTTGGATAGCTATATGTGCAAATGTCGTTTAGTTTTGTCGTCTGCATCAAATTGTTTGTTCAAAGTTTATAAAGAAGAAGTACATAAACATAAGTTTGTCCTTCTCAATTTCAGTCTTTAGTTGTACAACCTAGTTCCTTATTCGTACCATGTAAATTAAACTAAACATAGCAAGTTATCTTATTTAGCAGTATGTGTATGCTTGTGTTCTTGATCTGTAATCCAGTGGTGTGGTGAACTATCAACAACAACACAATGTCATATCCTGCTGTGTCTCAACTATGAACAATGTCGTATTATATTAATGTTATTTAAATCATGTCTCTTTATTTACCAATAAGAAATTTTATAAATTGACAGTACACTCACCATTCATGCTTATATGTTGTTTAGAACCATATGTATGCTTGTGTTCTTGATCTGTAATCCAGTGGTCTGGTGAAGCTGGCCGCTCGCACAATGCCATTTCATGTTGTCTTAATTATGAACAATGCCTATTATGTTAGTGCTATTTTAAACCATGTCTCTTTATTTATGACAAAGTAATTAGGTGAATTGACAACGCTGACAAAACCTGTTATCTATCTACTTGTTTCTCTTTCAGGGTGAGAGCACTGCTGCTAGGAAGAACTGACACAATGATAGTGAGACGAACCCATTGTTTGTCCCTCTAACACATATTCCAGAGAAGAAGGCAACACATCTTGAGGGTAGGGATACAACCACGAAGTCATATCTTGATGTAGTGTCGAACTTACTTAGTGACACAAGCTCGATGAAGTCACCGCCTGAATCTGTTCGACTTCTTCAGTCTGAAATTCAAGCAGAAAGACACGCTTCCGCTCAAATCCGACTGGAACTCCAATCTCTATGCAAGATTAACGGTAAGTACATGACGTCTATTCATGCTATGCAACTTAAGTTGGTGGATGTAAGTACCAAAGAAGCGCAGTCTCATCAGATTGCTAAGCTGCTTGCGCTGCAGCTCCTGAACCGGGCTAACCTTTCTTGAATTGTGTTGAAGTGATGCCGGTTCTGTCTATTATTTTGTCGGCCCGTTAACTTCCACTGGTGGCGACCTGCCCAGTTTATGTAATCTGCTGCCTAGTTGCCCTTTATTATCACTGACAGCGAACTTTGATGCCCGGGGGATGTAATAGGTTGTAATTTATTTGTTGTATAGTCTAGGTTTATTCTTCGTCATGATGTTGTAATTTATTTGCTGTTTCTGTTGTCATCGCTTTGAGAAAAGGTCGTAATCTTCGATCGGTGCACAATGAGCCAATAAGTTAGGTTTATAAAATAATAATTTCTATACTAAAACTGGCCGGTCGCCAATCGCTAGTACGGGCCGAACCGTGGGCCTACAGTCATCTTGGGCCATTAGTTAGGTCTAGTCTTAATCCGGCCCACTATTAGTTTCGGGCCTTTAAAAGGTCGAGTAAACCGCTTGCCTTAATTGGGTCTGAAAATTAAATAGGCTTTTAACAGATTGAAAACTAGATTCAGCCTTAATTATGGCGAACAAATCACGGGCCGATAGCATGCTGTAATATAGATCGGCCCATTATTGGCTCATTCGGGTGATGGTCCATTAACAGGGTGAAATGTTTTTGGGCCTTGGCTGACCCAATTACATGACGGGCGGGAAGCAGGCCGGATATATAACGGGTCTAAATTAGGCCCAACACTCTCAATGGCCTTTAACGGGACAATAGGCAGTTTGTGCTAGAATGTATCCACGAAGACTAGGGGTCGTTAAGAGGCCGAAAGTAACTACAGACCATAATAAGGCCCAGGTGCAACTTGGGCCTTTAAATGGCGAAAGTGAAACCGGGCCGAAAGAGACCCATATGTCGACAGGGCCGCTGACAGGCCGAAACTAATATCGGGCCGAATTATTAAACGGGCCATTAAGAGGCCAAAGAGCAAATCAGGCTGCTAATGGGGCCAATGGCACAGTACTGTTAAAAGGGCTGTATCTGTTATGGGCCGTAATTTGGCCCAAGAAATGAAAGTCAGTTAACGGGCCAGATCAGGTGTGGACCGTAATTTGGCCCAAACTATTGCAGGCTATTAACGGGCCGCATCTGATATGGGTCGTAAACTGGCCCAGAATATTGCAGCCATTTAACGGCCTGTATCTGATGCGGGCTATAATTCGGTCCAGAAAATGTTAGGCTGTTAACGAGCCAGCCCATTAGATCTGACGAAATCTTTTGGGCCTATTCCTGATCCAGCTTTTAAACCTATATGGGCCTCTATTGGGCCGTCCCACATGTCAACGTTTCATTGGCGATTCTTGTCAAATGGACGGTTGACATCTGTCCCAACACTGAGCCAACACGTGGTTCGTTGGCAAATGAGAATTTTACACATGGAAAATCGCCATTGGTCCGAGCTGTTAACGGGTTATCGGATCCAAACCCGAACCTGGTAGCTTAACGGCGACCCGTTACGGTGGATTCCACGTGTCGTTCACCCTTGACGAAAGCACTTCTATGACGCACGATTTATCTTCATCAAAGTGGACACTTCCGTGATGATAATTTTGGTAATGTCATGAAACACTTCTACGACGGCACATGTATGGCTATCTTAATTCTGTCATAAAATCATCATGGATGTACATGCATGACAGAAAACGTGACCTACTCTGGTAAACATGTATCATCACGGAAGTGTATTTTTTTGTAGTGATGAGTCATTGCTCTGGTTTCTTGCCAAAATAAACCAAGACTTAAAAATAAGCAATCAAGGAGATTGATATGTATTTATGTCTGATCAGTAAAAGGGACTTACAAGGGCAACTGAGGACATTTTCCCTAAAGTAGAGCATAGAATGTGTGCAAGACACATATATGCTAATTGGAAGAAAAAACACCCTGACCATGATCTTCAGAAAAGGTTTTGGAGATGTGCTAAATCTCCAAAAAGTGAAGTTTCTCCCGAATTCCATCGACAAACTTTCGAATCTATTGACACTGGACCTTCTTGGATCTGACATACATGTGTTGCCTAGAGGGATTGTCAAGCTAAATAAGCTTAGGGACTTATTTTCTGACAATATGCCTCAATTAGCACCAATACAAGATATTCGACATGTGCCAGAGGTGTATGCATTCCTATTGGTCTTGGTCTTGGGAACCTAAAAAACCTACAGACTCTACAAGCGTTGGAAGTGCAGAATGAGTCCATTATGCAACTAAGAGAGCTAAGGCAACTTAGAAGCTTAAGGATATGGAATGTGAAGGCAATCTACTATGAACACCTCTTTAAGTCTCTTGTTCAGATGCAATCCACGTCTTACCTAGATGTGAATGCGAGTGATGAGAATGAGGTTCTGGCATTGAACGCCCTCCCGGCTAACCTGCAAGAGCTAAGTTTGAGCGGAAGATTAGCGGAAGGGACATTGGCGAGGGGGTCTCCTCTCTTTCAAGCTATGGAGTGGAACTTATATTCCCTACATCTATCATGGTCACGGTTGAGAGAAGACCCTCTACCATCCCTTTCTCGGTTAGCAAATTTGACAGCTCTACATTTTCTCTGAGCATACAATGCTCTGAGAAGATGGTGTTTCTCACCGGGTGGTAATTAGCAGTAGCGCGGTTCCCTTTTCCAGTGCTACTGCTAAAATTCTATCTATAAGCTTTCTTCTAGTAGTGCTTGGCTCTGGAGCAACTGCCGATATGAGCGTAGCTCGCGGGCCTGGATGTGAGCGCTTTAAAGTTCATGGCGTGCAGGTCGAACGGTGTATACGGGCCAACCAAACAGGCCGAGTCAATCTCGCGCGGGCCTGGTTGGCCCAATTGCAGCGCGTCCAATACCACTTTGTCTGTTGTTTTCAGTTACTCTTTTTTTTTTGCTCTGAACTCTGAAGAAGGCATCATCATTCTAAAACACTATGTCTGCGTCCCTCCCCAACTAGCCATGTCCGAAGCTCCTCCGTACGATACAAAATGCCGTTACAAGTACATGTTGATGCAATCAAGTAGAGATAAAAAATAACTTACAGATTGGATGCATTGGTAAAAATTAACTTGCAGGTTGGCAAAGATTGGCCGCTTCCCATATAGCAAGATTAGTTTGCACTCTTTGGTGGAATCTCTAGATTCACCTTTAAACATGTGCAAATTGAAGAATATTGTGGGCGGTTCGCGGGGTCGTTCATCGACAGTTCGAGGGACTCCTAATACGATCTACATCATCACGTTCTTCTTTCGCTGCAACTCGGTGACGGTAACGATTGTGATTGCAACCCATTATGCATCTTCATATTGTTCTTAGGCGATCGTAGGTGCGTTTTCTTTTGTTTTCTACTATGTTTCCCAACATTGGAGTGGTGTTGCTGTTCTCAGCGTATATATGTCCTGCCTTGGGTGTATGTGTCACGGTGATGTATGTTTGTATCAGATTGTTTGGTGATGATTGCTTTATATATAAAGCAGGTAAATTCTTTTTGGGTAAAGCATCTTGGAGTACCATCCACCTCATGTGGTGGACAATACTTTTGTAACCAAAAAGGATATGTCCTATATTCGATAATGTCATTTATATTTGCAGGAATATGAACAAGGAGGAACCATAAGATGGTGCATAAAGAGCAAAATCAAAGCGGGTAAATAAAAAACTTTCACAAGATATCTACTTTCAGAAGAGCAAAATCAAAGCTGGTATATGATGTTTCCCATTCTTTCACAAGAGGAAGCATGGTTCCCATTATGCATGTACCAAATAGAGTTATGCTAACATTACAGGCAGATGACAACTCCAGCTGAAAGACTAAATTATACAGCCATCAACAAAACACGGACAGAAAAGCAAAACATAGTCACGTTCACTTCAATATATTATGCATCAACATACGAAATGAACAACACATCCAGGTAAGGGGAAAATGCAGAGAGCGGCGTTTTGGCTCCTAGGTGCATATGCACCTATTGTCGAAATACATATTTCAAAAAGTTGAAAAATTCGGAACAAAAATCCCATGTGTATATCCGGAACATTTTATGTGCGTTCACAAGGTTTCGGTGAAAAACGACGTTTTTTGTGGCTTGTGTAAAAAAGATAAAGAAAGGAAGCATCAGAAATTGTCTTTTTTACACAAGCCACACAAAACGTCGTTTTTCACTGAAACCTTGTGCACGCACATAAAATGTCCGGATATACACGCGGGATTTTTGTTCCGAATTTTTCAACTTTTCAAAATGTGTATTTCGACAATGGGTGCATATGCACCTAGGAGCCAAAAACAATTACCGGAAAATGCACAACTACCCACGCTGTTAAGCGGCCATCAGAGTGCTAAAAAATAGTCAGTGCATGCACGTGGGGGTAATGCTACATCTACAAAGGTTTACTTCAATATTGTATTTTAGATACAAATTGATGTGGATGATTGTGATTGGTAATAGGGTGATGAGGGGCCCATCCCACTTAAATTCAGGGGGAAGAGAGAATTAGTTTGAAAGGTTAAGTAAATCTTTGTACTCTTCTGTAGTGATCTAAATGCTCTTATATTTCTTTACATGCTCTTATATTTTTTACCAAATGGAGTACTTGTTTTATAGGTGTAGCATTTTTTATGCACATGGTCACATCATGCATGAAGAGCATCTCCGACCACAACATGCATGGACCTGGCCAAGAATTTAGAAACCGACGGGAGGCAAAACACACACGCACACCATGTTTTGTACCCCCTACATCCCCTGTGTTACACGTGCCACCTCCACATTAATCGGTTTTCGACAGAAAAAACTCTAAAAATATAGCAAAAGGGAAAATCCTTAGGTCTCTAGAGTCTTTAGTATTACTTGTGTGAGTGCGGTTAGATCTCAGTGATTCCGGCGGCGTGGGGGTCGGCCGGCAGTGTGGACCTGGTGGTTCTGACGGTGGTGTGCCCTCTCGATGCTGGCTCTTGCGGGGGTGGTGTGGGGGCGGTGCGGGTGTCCTGGGCGGATCAGCCGGTCCTCCAAGCGGCCTCGAGGCTGAATCTAGTTGGTGGTGGTGGATGGCGTCCGTCGGAGTGCAGGGTCCGGGAGCCGACCTAGTCCGCGTTGGTCCTCCCTCGCGTTAGTGCTATCCTTCCTGTTGCTTCTTTGTGGCGTCGATCCTAGTAGGCACCATGTTGCTGATATGCTGCAGACAGTTTGACAGCATTGGCCAAGGATGCGGCGGCGTGCGAGTCTGACTCGGTCTGGTTGTGGATCGTGCGGGGCTTGCTCAGCGGTGTCCGTCGGCAGCTACTCGGCAGTGTTCCTCACAGTCGACGGAGATTGTTGCGGGACACAGGCGTGGATGCCCCCTACTGTGGGGGTGCTCACCCAGGCTGGGTGGCTGATGCCGGGCTAGGAGCAGAAGGAGACACCTCCCGTTCCTCCCACCATGGCTGCGCGTTGTGAGGTCGACGTTTGGCGGTGACTCGGGACATGGATGCCGGGGTGGCAGCGGCGGGTAGTGGGCTGCATGGTTGGCTCTCCGGCGGGCACTATGGCGGCAGTGGTGGCTCTCCTCTTGGTCGTGTGCGCGACGAGAGGCTAGCATCAGGTGGCTCGGGCTCGCACTCCTTCCGGGGCGATGTCCAGATCCCGATCCGGGAGTCTGGAATCGTCGCGGTTCTCCTGGTGACCTCGTGTGGCATGGGTGAGCTGCCGAGCGAAAGCTCCGCGCTTTTGCGCTGACGGCGACGATGCTCGCTGGCGCCGCTCTCTTCTTGAAGACGTCATCGTGGATCTCCTCTTCGTGTTAGGGTTCCAAGCGAAAGCTCATGTCCACTTTGGACTCGGCAGCAGGAACGCTTCGCGTCGTCTTCCCTCCTGAGGGCATTGTCATGGAGCTTAGGTGTGCTAGGGCGTAGCGTGGCGTTGTATCCTGTGGTAGCGTAGTTGTTCCTACGTGATCCGGCTGTCTCGGGATCTGCTTTGCTTTGTACAAGGGCTACCTCTCCACCTTGTATCGTTCGACTGTGTACTATGTTCAGTTGTTCCTTTATCTATAAAGCGGGAGGAAAGCCTGTTTCGAGAGTGGTTAGATCTCAATTGACTGAAGCCTCAGTCAGGAAACACAACATGTAAAAAGAAGAAAGAAAAAATAAAAATAAATTGTGCACGGATCTTCACGTAAGATCTCACGAATATAGCATCGAGTGAGACTTGGTTAAATATTAGTCGACTAAGATTTAGCAATGCAGGATCAATGATAATTTATTTCATAATGATAGAGTTACAATTCAAAGACAAGAAATCCTCAATACTATTCACACACAAAAAACCTTAATACATGGGGTTCTCTGTAAAGCACACAGTCGTAGTTGTTTCAGAGGGACTATTACTGGATATATACCTTGCCAATACAAGGATGCAACCTTTACCGTACCCCACATATAAAGCTATTCCCTTTATTCTCTCCATGCAAAAAAGGAAAAGAAAAAAAAAAGCTATCCCCTTATTGCATATATAACATATACTAGTGTATAAAATATACTATCTACTATAGATGATGCTTTTCTTCAGTCAATCCCGTTCGGTGCTGCATGTATATCGGCTTTTGCTTTTGGGCCAAGTGTATAGTTCAAAAGAAAGGCAAAGGAAATAGTAAAATACAGTTGGAGGAAGTTAAATTTAGGCGACAAGATTGACTAGGAGGGAGACCTCGTAGCTTTAAAGGTTCCACTAAGACTGAAGATGATGACCGGACCGGAGGGGGAGGCTCCCTTTAACTTGCCGTCGACGCCATCCCCCATTCTTTCAACAAGACTGCGACAAGAAGTCTGATGTTCTTGCATTGTCAGGTGGAAATATTCTTCTGACCGAATTAAATTCTTGCAAATTTCTTGTATTGTTAACACTCGCTTGATTGCTGTTAAGGGAAGGAAGAAAGAGACGCAAATCAGCAGGAGCCATGCAGATGGACAGACGGCTCCTGAAAGCAGCCACATCGGGTGACTCGGCGTCGATGCAGGCCATGGCTTCGCAGGATCTAAGCATTCTTCTCGGAACAACCCCGCAGGGGAACACTTGTCTCCACATATCCTCCATCCATGGCCACGAGGGGTTCTGCGTGGACGTGATCGCACTAGAGGACTCCCTGCTCGCCCAGACCAACCTGGACGGCGAGACGCCGCTTGTCGCCGCCGTGAGAAGCGGCTCCGTGGCCGTGGCTTCCGCCTTGCTCGGACGCTACCGAGTGCGGCGGTTGAGCGAGGCCATCTTGGAGAAAGACAAGGACGGATGCAGTGCGCTCCACCATGCCATCTGCAGCGGCGACACGGAGCTCGCTCTGGAGCTGATAGAAGCAGAGCCCGCCCTCTCCAAAGGTGTCAACAACTTCGGCGACTCGCCAATGTACGTTGCTGCCGCCAGAGATCTTACTAGCGTTGCCCTGAGACTGTTGGAGATTGGCGATTCTGATCACGGGGGACAGTTCGGCTACAATGCTCTCCATTCAGCAGTCAGAAATGGGAACTCAGGTGAGATTCTACCTCCTAGCTACTCTAGTACTCCCTTCCATCCAGCATATTTAGCTCTAGATACATCCGTTTGAGCGACAATTAATATGTATCGGACCAAGTAGTATATATACAATACAATAGCACGAGTATGTGTTGATGCATTTATAATCCTCGTAATTAAGTTAATTGCTAATTATCGTTGATCATCTCTTGTCGATCGGTCAATTAATTAACAATGATGATCATTCATACCTTGATTCTCTCTCAGTTATCGTTAAAAGAATCATGGCCAAACGTCCTGGGCTGGCCAAAGAAGCTCACAAGCGTGGGTATACTCCAATGTGCACGGCCATGTACCGTGACAAGATCGACATGCTACGGCTGCTGCTGGAGCATGATCCCGCTCTAGGGTATGACATGACGAGCGATGGTTATTCTCTCCTTCAGGTTGCTGCACACGCAGGTCATGTTGCCACTGCACGCGAGCTGCTTAAGCACTGCCCAGATGCTCCTTGCCGCGGAGCACGCGTTGAGCGTTGGACGTGCCTCCACACATCCGTATACTATGGTCATCTGGACTTTGTGAAATTTGTCCTCGCAACGCCACAGCTTGGCAAACTGGTCAACATGCAGGACAACAAAGGAAGAACTGCTCTGCATCTCGCTGTGGAGAACTGTGATCCAAAAGTGGTTGCTGCTTTACTGTCTCATAAGGATACACACACACATGTGATGAACAACAACGGCACGTCACCAGCTTGGGTATTGTCAGGAATCATGCATCGTGCCACGACGTTAAACTGGGTAAGTATGTTATAGTATGTATTACAAACATATCACACTTTAAAGTATGTTGTAACCTTTAAAGTATGTTGTAATATTCAGTGGAATCATTCATTTAGTTACATAAACATATCACACTTTGTTTTACAAACCACTCTCAAATGTGCATCTCTCTCTCTCTCTCTCTCTCTCTCTCTCTCTCTCTCTCTCTCTCTCTCTCTCTCTGTGTGTGTGTGTGTGTGTGTGTGTGTGTGTGTGTGTGTGTGTTATATAATTATTTTGGTATGAATAAATTTTTTAATGTTTGGGATCCCACCCTACGGTTTTCGTTTCAGAGTTAAACAAAGAGAGGCGTATTCATTGTTTTCTTTCCCTATAAATCTATGTAATATCATTACTTGATTTTGATATATTAGCTTTCTTTTGTTGCGTATTCAACGTCGGAACTTATCATTGGCTATCTCTTTGATCGATTTGAAAATAACTCATGGCCTTAGTTTGTCATTCATATTTTCTCATTGTTACCCATGAAGATAACTAAGATTTACTATTGCACTATGATCTTCCTGTAATTGGACCTTCCTTTGAATTAATACAGAATGAAGTGATGATGCTTATGCTGAGAGCTGATCCCCAAAGTGCCCCTTCAGCTTATAATCTTCATGTGCACACAACACGGCTGTTGACCGATGCATCACGGATGGATGCAAAGTCACTAACTAAAACATACACAACCAACACCTCATTAGTGGCGATCCTCATTACAACAATCACCTTTGCCGCTGCTTTCACCCTCCCCGGAGGATACAGCAGTGCTACTGGAAGCGAGGGACTTCCCATCATGTCTCAAAAGGCTGCATTCAAGGCATTCATAATCTCTGACACCTTAGCAATGTGCTCTTCATTTGTTGTCGCCTTTATATGCATCGTAGCAAGGTGGAAGGATTATGAGTTCTTGATCTATTACAGATCCTTCACTAGGAAGCTCATGTGGTTTGCATACGTGGCAACAACTACGGCCTTTTCAACTGGTTTATACACAGTGCTGGCTCAACGTCTCCACTGGCTATCCATATCAATTTGTGTTTTGGTAGCTTTGTTGCCCATTCTTACTAAGTTGCTGGGCGAATGGCCTTACTTGAAGATCAGATTCGGCTTAGGTAGAACTTTCAGCTCCGATCTCCTTGACATGGTGTGACTGTGATCTCATCAATTTCTCTTAGTGGTTCTGATTTCTGATAACATACTGTAATTTATCTGTAATAGATAAAATATTGCCTGGCTACTTATATTGCATTGCTAATTTGCTTTGCTGGAAAATGCATGTAAGGTTGACTCTTGCTTTCCGCTAAAAATAATGCAGTTTAGATGACAAACTGAACAGCTGAACCTAAGACCAACAGCTCACATGGATGTGTCCATCAGCGTTGCAGCTGTGTTTTTTTAATTCCGTTGTTATTTGTCAGTTTCTCGTACAAACTCGAATTTTGCATGATTGAATGGTGTACTTCGACGAGCCTCACCAAATCGCCCCTAAATGCCCGGATCGAACGGTCCGAACACATTTAGGCCTTCAACGTTCTTTCCCATTTTGAGCCGGACTAGTCCGAACGTCTGAAATCGCCTAGGCCGATCCTAAATCAAGGGGTGTGTCTAGGTGTTGGCCCAGACCATGTCACCGAGTACTTTCCGGCAACACGCGATGACCGACGACGAACGACGATGATGAACAAAGCTCACTGACTATCTTGGTTTCAGCCCCAAGACGGCAAGACGTGCGCATACCGAGCTAGCACACGAGCTGACTACTTCCAGACGTGTACTACCTGCGATTAGCCGAAGCTAAGCTAGCAACCAAAACGACTCCTTCACTTGATCGATTCTAGCCAATACACACGTACGCACGCGAAACCAATATTGATTGCCAACCGGTGCTTGTCGCTCCTGGCCTTTTCTTTATTGATCTCCACGATACATAAAGTACAGGGATACCTGAGTATTTATATTAGCTAGCTAACCTGCCAACTAATCTAGTCCTACTCGGTATACACTTCAATTTCTAATCAGACATGTACACGTCCCGTGCACACACCGGCCAGCAGGGGCAAGTCGGGTTTAATTCCAGCACTAGGGAAGTCCGGACATCTGCAAAAACCCTCTCCGCGTCCCGAACTTTCACTGCACTCCCACACCGGATACCGGTTTCTTCCTACCTGCATTCACTTTGTCTATCGGTCTCGCAACATTCATGGTCAGGCAGCTGGCCGGCGAGCCGCCTGAGAAGCTTAACCCGGGTATTTAACAGCTGGTCGGCCACCCCTAATCACCCTTCGCTACCTTTTGAGCCAACCCTAGTTCGTCATCCGTCGTTCATCATTGCCATGGTGCGGAGAACGGTAACTTGGTACAAGCAGCTGACGCCGGTGCGCCAAGCCAAAATCATGACGGAGGTCTGTGCCGCAGACCGCCGACGCCAGGACCGCATTGCAGCAGGCCAACGTACGAGCTCTTCAAAGCCGGGCTCGGTGGAGGAGGACAACGCCCTCCAACCTAATAACCTCCAAGAGCTACGTTTGCGAGGACGATTAACCGAAGGGACTTTGTTGATGGATATGCAGGTCGCCGTAAGGAGAGTTAGTCATACATGCGGTCGGGTCCATACATATGCCCGCAGCCGCCGCATCTATTTTGCTCGTGGATTTTGAAATAGCAAGAGGTTTTGTGTCGTAAGAAATATGAATTGCGCTACGACTTTACGCGTCGATGAATTCAGCCATTGTATCTATTCAATGTATTCGCGTGAGCGCGCAAACTATGACCGATACTGCCTATTTCGGTTGTGCTACCTTTCTTTTTAGAAGTTTTTCATCCATATCACGAATCAGTACAACGAAGTTGACCCTTACAAGCACACTGAAACGCAAACACAAAGAACCATAAACACCTAGAGTATCCTAAAAGAACCATAACACAAAAAGATCTCCAGGGCCCTGGGTCATCATCCCTGAATCTTGAGAGAAGACCCCTGCAGCAGAAGGATCTACAACCAGTCGCAAGCAGGTCATCATCTTCGACCACGGTACAATTGCCGCCACGCTGCTTCCTCCTTTCTTGACACCAGCGCTGAGAGGGCATGGACATCAATCCAACACACCTGCAACAGCCGTCGCCATCTTTGACTTTGAGTACCGCGAAAAGTGTCCCTTCCGGAAGAAAGAGAACTCGAGTCATCCGACCGGTCCAGCACCGCGGTAGGGCCACCCGCCCGGACAAAGCAAGATCTCCCACCAGCATCAGCGCAGAGGAAGGAGAAGAACAGCAGCAGCAAATCATACCAACAAGGAAGAAGAAGGGTCTTCGTCTCCCTGCATCCATCGCCCATTTGAGAACTCAAACGGCCAGTGTCGATGGACCTCCAGCCACCATAGCCCACGACCTCGACGAGATCCGGGGATCCCCAACCCCGCTGGCTCCTAGACGAAGGCAAAAGCCTCGCCTGACCGCGAACGGAGCCCGGAGAAACTTATTCCGACGCGACACCACCGCAACGGCCTCGGCAGCGTTTCCCTCAACCCTAACCCTACCACACACCCACCTAGTGAACAGACCCGAGGTTCCCCCTCCCTCCCGCCGCCGGGGCGGCCGACGGAGAGAGTGGGAACCGGAGGCGTCACCGGCGGTGCGCAAGGGCCTCGTCGCCTCCTGATCGCCTCGTGCGATCAGATTCCGGTTGTGCTACCTGTTGTGTAACTAAACCATTTGTGTGGTTGAATTTCCTGATGCATGCTTTTTATGTACACAAATAATTCATCTCCACACCCATGTCCCGGCAGTGGGTGTCATATGCATATATTCCCATTCTTGGATTGACTGCAAATTTTTCATGCTCCCCGGTGTTTAGCTCAAGCTTGAACTAAATACCAGGGAGTGACACCATGAACATGAAACAGAGCTCCATTCCATGTGAACTCTTGAGCCTAGCTATACATTAGAGATTGCAGCTTCTGCTCCGAAGGATTATGGGTATATGCATAAACAGATAGAGTGTGTGCTTACCATTTTCCCTTATTAATTTTAATGTCTAAGCACACGAGCTGACTACTTCCAGACGTGTACTACCTGCGATTAGCCGAAGCTAAGCTAGCAACCAAAACGACTCCTTCACTTGATCGATTCTAGCCAATACACACGTACGCACGCGAAACCAATATTGATTGCCAACCGGTGCTTGTCGCTCCTGGCCTTTTCTTTATTGATCTCCACGATACATAAAGTACAGGAATACCTGAGTATTTATATTAGCTAGCTAACCTGCCAACTAATCTAGTCCTACTCGGTATACACTTCAATTTCTAATCAGACATGTACACGTCCCGTGCACACACCGGCCAGCAGGGGCAAGTCGGGTTTAATTCCAGCACTAGGGAAGTCCGGACATCTGCAAAAACCCTCTCCGCGTCCCGAACTTTCACTGCACTCCCACACCGGATACCGGTTTCTTCCTACCTGCATTCACTTTGTCTATCGGTCTCGCAACATTCATGGTCAGGCAGCTGGCCGGCGAGCCGCCTGAGAAGCTTAACCCGGGTATTTAACAGCTGGTCGGCCACCCCTAATCACCCTTCGCTACCTTTTGAGCCAACCCTAGTTCGTCATCCGTCGTTCATCATTGCCATGGTGCGGAGAACGGTAACTTGGTACAAGCAGCTGACGCCGGTGCGCCAAGCCAAAATCATGACGGAGGTCTGTGCCGCAGACCGCCGACGCCAGGACCGCATTGCAGCAGGCCAACGTACGAGCTCTTCAAAGCCGGGCTCGGTGGAGGAGGACAACGCCCTCCAACCTAATAACCTCCAAGAGCTACGTTTGCGAGGACGATTAACCGAAGGGACTTTGTTGATGGATATGCAGGTCGCCGTAAGGAGAGTTAGTCATACATGCGGTCGGGTCCATACATATGCCCGCAGCCGCCGCATCTATTTTGCTCGTGGATTTTGAAATAGCAAGAGGTTTTGTGTCGTAAGAAATATGAATTGCGCTACGACTTTACGCGTCGATGAATTCAGCCATTGTATCTATTCAATGTATTCGCGTGAGCGCGCAAACTATGACCGATACTGCCTATTTCGGTTGTGCTACCTTTCTTTTTAGAAGTTTTTCATCCATATCACGAATCAGTACAACGAAGTTGACCCTTACAAGCACACTGAAACGCAAACACAAAGAACCATAAACACCTAGAGTATCCTAAAAGAACCATAACACAAAAAGATCTCCAGGGCCCTGGGTCATCATCCCTGAATCTTGAGAGAAGACCCCTGCAGCAGAAGGATCTACAACCAGTCGCAAGCAGGTCATCATCTTCGACCACGGTACAATTGCCGCCACGCTGCTTCCTCCTTTCTTGACACCAGCGCTGAGAGGGCATGGACATCAATCCAACACACCTGCAACAGCCGTCGCCATCTTTGACTTTGAGTACCGCGAAAAGTGTCCCTTCCGGAAGAAAGAGAACTCGAGTCATCCGACCGGTCCAGCACCGCGGTAGGGCCACCCGCCCGGACAAAGCAAGATCTCCCACCAGCATCAGCGCAGAGGAAGGAGAAGAACAGCAGCAGCAAATCATACCAACAAGGAAGAAGAAGGGTCTTCGTCTCCCTGCATCCATCGCCCATTTGAGAACTCAAACGGCCAGTGTCGATGGACCTCCAGCCACCATAGCCCACGACCTCGACGAGATCCGGGGATCCCCAACCCCGCTGGCTCCTAGACGAAGGCAAAAGCCTCGCCTGACCGCGAACGGAGCCCGGAGAAACTTATTCCGACGCGACACCACCGCAACGGCCTCGGCAGCGTTTCCCTCAACCCTAACCCTACCACACACCCACCTAGTGAACAGACCCGAGGTTCCCCCTCCCTCCCGCCGCCGGGGCGGCCGACGGAGAGAGTGGGAACCGGAGGCGTCACCGGCGGTGCGCAAGGGCCTCGTCGCCTCCTGATCGCCTCGTGCGATCAGATTCCGGTTGTGCTACCTGTTGTGTAACTAAACCATTTGTGTGGTTGAATTTCCTGATGCATGCTTTTTATGTACACAAATAATTCATCTCCACACCCATGTCCCGGCAGTGGGTGTCATATGCATATATTCCCATTCTTGGATTGACTGCAAATTTTTCATGCTCCCCGGTGTTTAGCTCAAGCTTGAACTAAATACCAGGGAGTGACACCATGAACATGAAACAGAGCTCCATTCCATGTGAACTCTTGAGCCTAGCTATACATTAGAGATTGCAGCTTCTGCTCCGAAGGATTATGGGTATATGCATAAACAGACAGAGTGTGTGCTTACCATTTTCCCTTATTAATTTTAATGTCTAAGCACACGAGCTGACTACTTCCAGACGTGTACTACCTGCGATTAGCCGAAGCTAAGCTAGCAACCAAAACGACTCCTTCACTTGATCGATTCTAGCCAATACACACGTACGCACGCGAAACCAATATTGATTGCCAACCGGTGCTTGTCGCTCCTGGCCTTTTCTTTATTGATCTCCACGATACATAAAGTACAGGGATACCTGAGTATTTATATTAGCTAGCTAACCTGCCAACTAATCTAGTCCTACTCGGTATACACTTCAATTTCTAATCAGACATGTACACGTCCCGTGCACACACCGGCCAGCAGGGGCAAGTCGGGTTTAATTCCAGCACTAGGGAAGTCCGGACATCTGCAAAAACCCTCTCCGCGTCCCGAACTTTCACTGCACTCCCACACCGGATACCGGTTTCTTCCTACCTGCATTCACTTTGTCTATCGGTCTCGCAACATTCATGGTCAGGCAGCTGGCCGGCGAGCCGCCTGAGAAGCTTAACCCGGGTATTTAACAGCTGGTCGGCCACCCCTAATCACCCTTCGCTACCTTTTGAGCCAACCCTAGTTCGTCATCCGTCGTTCATCATTGCCATGGTGCGGAGAACGGTAACTTGGTACAAGCAGCTGACGCCGGTGCGCCAAGCCAAAATCATGACGGAGGTCTGTGCCGCAGACCGCCGACGCCAGGACCGCATTGCAGCAGGCCAACGTACGAGCTCTTCAAAGCCGGGCTCGGTGGAGGAGGACAACGCCCTCCAACCTAATAACCTCCAAGAGCTACGTTTGCGAGGACGATTAACCGAAGGGACTTTGTTGATGGATATGCAGGTCGCCGTAAGGAGAGTTAGTCATACATGCGGTCGGGTCCATACATATGCCCGCAGCCGCCGCATCTATTTTGCTCGTGGATTTTGAAATAGCAAGAGGTTTTGTGTCGTAAGAAATATGAATTGCGCTACGACTTTACGCGTCGATGAATTCAGCCATTGTATCTATTCAATGTATTCGCGTGAGCGCGCAAACTATGACCGATACTGCCTATTTCGGTTGTGCTACCTTTCTTTTTAGAAGTTTTTCATCCATATCACGAATCAGTACAACGAAGTTGACCCTTACAAGCACACTGAAACGCAAACACAAAGAACCATAAACACCTAGAGTATCCTAAAAGAACCATAACACAAAAAGATCTCCAGGGCCCTGGGTCATCATCCCTGAATCTTGAGAGAAGACCCCTGCAGCAGAAGGATCTACAACCAGTCGCAAGCAGGTCATCATCTTCGACCACGGTACAATTGCCGCCACGCTGCTTCCTCCTTTCTTGACACCAGCGCTGAGAGGGCATGGACATCAATCCAACACACCTGCAACAGCCGTCGCCATCTTTGACTTTGAGTACCGCGAAAAGTGTCCCTTCCGGAAGAAAGAGAACTCGAGTCATCCGACCGGTCCAGCACCGCGGTAGGGCCACCCGCCCGGACAAAGCAAGATCTCCCACCAGCATCAGCGCAGAGGAAGGAGAAGAACAGCAGCAGCAAATCATACCAACAAGGAAGAAGAAGGGTCTTCGTCTCCCTGCATCCATCGCCCATTTGAGAACTCAAACGGCCAGTGTCGATGGACCTCCAGCCACCATAGCCCACGACCTCGACGAGATCCGGGGATCCCCAACCCCGCTGGCTCCTAGACGAAGGCAAAAGCCTCGCCTGACCGCGAACGGAGCCCGGAGAAACTTATTCCGACGCGACACCACCGCAACGGCCTCGGCAGCGTTTCCCTCAACCCTAACCCTACCACACACCCACCTAGTGAACAGACCCGAGGTTCCCCCTCCCTCCCGCCGCCGGGGCGGCCGACGGAGAGAGTGGGAACCGGAGGCGTCACCGGCGGTGCGCAAGGGCCTCGTCGCCTCCTGATCGCCTCGTGCGATCAGATTCCGGTTGTGCTACCTGTTGTGTAACTAAACCATTTGTGTGGTTGAATTTCCTGATGCATGCTTTTTATGTACACAAATAATTCATCTCCACACCCATGTCCCGGCAGTGGGTGTCATATGCATATATTCCCATTCTTGGATTGACTGCAAATTTTTCATGCTCCCCGGTGTTTAGCTCAAGCTTGAACTAAATACCAGGGAGTGACACCATGAACATGAAACAGAGCTCCATTCCATGTGAACTCTTGAGCCTAGCTATACATTAGAGATTGCAGCTTCTGCTCCGAAGGATTATGGGTATATGCATAAACAGACAGAGTGTGTGCTTACCATTTTCCCTTATTAATTTTAATGTCTAAGCACACGAGCTGACTACTTCCAGACGTGTACTACCTGCGATTAGCCGAAGCTAAGCTAGCAACCAAAACGACTCCTTCACTTGATCGATTCTAGCCAATACACACGTACGCACGCGAAACCAATATTGATTGCCAACCGGTGCTTGTCGCTCCTGGCCTTTTCTTTATTGATCTCCACGATACATAAAGTACAGGGATACCTGAGTATTTATATTAGCTAGCTAACCTGCCAACTAATCTAGTCCTACTCGGTATACACTTCAATTTCTAATCAGACATGTACACGTCCCGTGCACACACCGGCCAGCAGGGGCAAGTCGGGTTTAATTCCAGCACTAGGGAAGTCCGGACATCTGCAAAAACCCTCTCCGCGTCCCGAACTTTCACTGCACTCCCACACCGGATACCGGTTTCTTCCTACCTGCATTCACTTTGTCTATCGGTCTCGCAACATTCATGGTCAGGCAGCTGGCCGGCGAGCCGCCTGAGAAGCTTAACCCGGGTATTTAACAGCTGGTCGGCCACCCCTAATCACCCTTCGCTACCTTTTGAGCCAACCCTAGTTCGTCATCCGTCGTTCATCATTGCCATGGTGCGGAGAACGGTAACTTGGTACAAGCAGCTGACGCCGGTGCGCCAAGCCAAAATCATGACGGAGGTCTGTGCCGCAGACCGCCGACGCCAGGACCGCATTGCAGCAGGCCAACGTACGAGCTCTTCAAAGCCGGGCTCGGTGGAGGAGGACAACGCCCTCCAACCTAATAACCTCCAAGAGCTACGTTTGCGAGGACGATTAACCGAAGGGACTTTGTTGATGGATATGCAGGTCGCCGTAAGGAGAGTTAGTCATACATGCGGTCGGGTCCATACATATGCCCGCAGCCGCCGCATCTATTTTGCTCGTGGATTTTGAAATAGCAAGAGGTTTTGTGTCGTAAGAAATATGAATTGCGCTACGACTTTACGCGTCGATGAATTCAGCCATTGTATCTATTCAATGTATTCGCGTGAGCGCGCAAACTATGACCGATACTGCCTATTTCGGTTGTGCTACCTTTCTTTTTAGAAGTTTTTCATCCATATCACGAATCAGTACAACGAAGTTGACCCTTACAAGCACACTGAAACGCAAACACAAAGAACCATAAACACCTAGAGTATCCTAAAAGAACCATAACACAAAAAGATCTCCAGGGCCCTGGGTCATCATCCCTGAATCTTGAGAGAAGACCCCTGCAGCAGAAGGATCTACAACCAGTCGCAAGCAGGTCATCATCTTCGACCACGGTACAATTGCCGCCACGCTGCTTCCTCCTTTCTTGACACCAGCGCTGAGAGGGCATGGACATCAATCCAACACACCTGCAACAGCCGTCGCCATCTTTGACTTTGAGTACCGCGAAAAGTGTCCCTTCCGGAAGAAAGAGAACTCGAGTCATCCGACCGGTCCAGCACCGCGGTAGGGCCACCCGCCCGGACAAAGCAAGATCTCCCACCAGCATCAGCGCAGAGGAAGGAGAAGAACAGCAGCAGCAAATCATACCAACAAGGAAGAAGAAGGGTCTTCGTCTCCCTGCATCCATCGCCCATTTGAGAACTCAAACGGCCAGTGTCGATGGACCTCCAGCCACCATAGCCCACGACCTCGACGAGATCCGGGGATCCCCAACCCCGCTGGCTCCTAGACGAAGGCAAAAGCCTCGCCTGACCGCGAACGGAGCCCGGAGAAACTTATTCCGACGCGACACCACCGCAACGGCCTCGGCAGCGTTTCCCTCAACCCTAACCCTACCACACACCCACCTAGTGAACAGACCCGAGGTTCCCCCTCCCTCCCGCCGCCGGGGCGGCCGACGGAGAGAGTGGGAACCGGAGGCGTCACCGGCGGTGCGCAAGGGCCTCGTCGCCTCCTGATCGCCTCGTGCGATCAGATTCCGGTTGTGCTACCTGTTGTGTAACTAAACCATTTGTGTGGTTGAATTTCCTGATGCATGCTTTTTATGTACACAAATAATTCATCTCCACACCCATGTCCCGGCAGTGGGTGTCATATGCATATATTCCCATTCTTGGATTGACTGCAAATTTTTCATGCTCCCCGGTGTTTAGCTCAAGCTTGAACTAAATACCAGGGAGTGACACCATGAACATGAAACAGAGCTCCATTCCATGTGAACTCTTGAGCCTAGCTATACATTAGAGATTGCAGCTTCTGCTCCGAAGGATTATGGGTATATGCATAAACAGACAGAGTGTGTGCTTACCATTTTCCCTTATTAATTTTAATGTCTAAGCACACGAGCTGACTACTTCCAGACGTGTACTACCTGCGATTAGCCGAAGCTAAGCTAGCAACCAAAACGACTCCTTCACTTGATCGATTCTAGCCAATACACACGTACGCACGCGAAACCAATATTGATTGCCAACCGGTGCTTGTCGCTCCTGGCCTTTTCTTTATTGATCTCCACGATACATAAAGTACAGGGATACCTGAGTATTTATATTAGCTAGCTAACCTGCCAACTAATCTAGTCCTACTCGGTATACACTTCAATTTCTAATCAGACATGTACACGTCCCGTGCACACACCGGCCAGCAGGGGCAAGTCGGGTTTAATTCCAGCACTAGGGAAGTCCGGACATCTGCAAAAACCCTCTCCGCGTCCCGAACTTTCACTGCACTCCCACACCGGATACCGGTTTCTTCCTACCTGCATTCACTTTGTCTATCGGTCTCGCAACATTCATGGTCAGGCAGCTGGCCGGCGAGCCGCCTGAGAAGCTTAACCCGGGTATTTAACAGCTGGTCGGCCACCCCTAATCACCCTTCGCTACCTTTTGAGCCAACCCTAGTTCGTCATCCGTCGTTCATCATTGCCATGGTGCGGAGAACGGTAACTTGGTACAAGCAGCTGACGCCGGTGCGCCAAGCCAAAATCATGACGGAGGTCTGTGCCGCAGACCGCCGACGCCAGGACCGCATTGCAGCAGGCCAACGTACGAGCTCTTCAAAGCCGGGCTCGGTGGAGGAGGACAACGCCCTCCAACCTAATAACCTCCAAGAGCTACGTTTGCGAGGACGATTAACCGAAGGGACTTTGTTGATGGATATGCAGGTCGCCGTAAGGAGAGTTAGTCATACATGCGGTCGGGTCCATACATATGCCCGCAGCCGCCGCATCTATTTTGCTCGTGGATTTTGAAATAGCAAGAGGTTTTGTGTCGTAAGAAATATGAATTGCGCTACGACTTTACGCGTCGATGAATTCAGCCATTGTATCTATTCAATGTATTCGCGTGAGCGCGCAAACTATGACCGATACTGCCTATTTCGGTTGTGCTACCTTTCTTTTTAGAAGTTTTTCATCCATATCACGAATCAGTACAACGAAGTTGACCCTTACAAGCACACTGAAACGCAAACACAAAGAACCATAAACACCTAGAGTATCCTAAAAGAACCATAACACAAAAAGATCTCCAGGGCCCTGGGTCATCATCCCTGAATCTTGAGAGAAGACCCCTGCAGCAGAAGGATCTACAACCAGTCGCAAGCAGGTCATCATCTTCGACCACGGTACAATTGCCGCCACGCTGCTTCCTCCTTTCTTGACACCAGCGCTGAGAGGGCATGGACATCAATCCAACACACCTGCAACAGCCGTCGCCATCTTTGACTTTGAGTACCGCGAAAAGTGTCCCTTCCGGAAGAAAGAGAACTCGAGTCATCCGACCGGTCCAGCACCGCGGTAGGGCCACCCGCCCGGACAAAGCAAGATCTCCCACCAGCATCAGCGCAGAGGAAGGAGAAGAACAGCAGCAGCAAATCATACCAACAAGGAAGAAGAAGGGTCTTCGTCTCCCTGCATCCATCGCCCATTTGAGAACTCAAACGGCCAGTGTCGATGGACCTCCAGCCACCATAGCCCACGACCTCGACGAGATCCGGGGATCCCCAACCCCGCTGGCTCCTAGACGAAGGCAAAAGCCTCGCCTGACCGCGAACGGAGCCCGGAGAAACTTATTCCGACGCGACACCACCGCAACGGCCTCGGCAGCGTTTCCCTCAACCCTAACCCTACCACACACCCACCTAGTGAACAGACCCGAGGTTCCCCCTCCCTCCCGCCGCCGGGGCGGCCGACGGAGAGAGTGGGAACCGGAGGCGTCACCGGCGGTGCGCAAGGGCCTCGTCGCCTCCTGATCGCCTCGTGCGATCAGATTCCGGTTGTGCTACCTGTTGTGTAACTAAACCATTTGTGTGGTTGAATTTCCTGATGCATGCTTTTTATGTACACAAATAATTCATCTCCACACCCATGTCCCGGCAGTGGGTGTCATATGCATATATTCCCATTCTTGGATTGACTGCAAATTTTTCATGCTCCCCGGTGTTTAGCTCAAGCTTGAACTAAATACCAGGGAGTGACACCATGAACATGAAACAGAGCTCCATTCCATGTGAACTCTTGAGCCTAGCTATACATTAGAGATTGCAGCTTCTGCTCCGAAGGATTATGGGTATATGCATAAACAGACAGAGTGTGTGCTTACCATTTTCCCTTATTAATTTTAATGTCTAAGCACACGAGCTGACTACTTCCAGACGTGTACTACCTGCGATTAGCCGAAGCTAAGCTAGCAACCAAAACGACTCCTTCACTTGATCGATTCTAGCCAATACACACGTACGCACGCGAAACCAATATTGATTGCCAACCGGTGCTTGTCGCTCCTGGCCTTTTCTTTATTGATCTCCACGATACATAAAGTACAGGGATACCTGAGTATTTATATTAGCTAGCTAACCTGCCAACTAATCTAGTCCTACTCGGTATACACTTCAATTTCTAATCAGACATGTACACGTCCCGTGCACACACCGGCCAGCAGGGGCAAGTCGGGTTTAATTCCAGCACTAGGGAAGTCCGGACATCTGCAAAAACCCTCTCCGCGTCCCGAACTTTCACTGCACTCCCACACCGGATACCGGTTTCTTCCTACCTGCATTCACTTTGTCTATCGGTCTCGCAACATTCATGGTCAGGCAGCTGGCCGGCGAGCCGCCTGAGAAGCTTAACCCGGGTATTTAACAGCTGGTCGGCCACCCCTAATCACCCTTCGCTACCTTTTGAGCCAACCCTAGTTCGTCATCCGTCGTTCATCATTGCCATGGTGCGGAGAACGGTAACTTGGTACAAGCAGCTGACGCCGGTGCGCCAAGCCAAAATCATGACGGAGGTCTGTGCCGCAGACCGCCGACGCCAGGACCGCATTGCAGCAGGCCAACGTACGAGCTCTTCAAAGCCGGGCTCGGTGGAGGAGGACAACGCCCTCCAACCTAATAACCTCCAAGAGCTACGTTTGCGAGGACGATTAACCGAAGGGACTTTGTTGATGGATATGCAGGTCGCCGTAAGGAGAGTTAGTCATACATGCGGTCGGGTCCATACATATGCCCGCAGCCGCCGCATCTATTTTGCTCGTGGATTTTGAAATAGCAAGAGGTTTTGTGTCGTAAGAAATATGAATTGCGCTACGACTTTACGCGTCGATGAATTCAGCCATTGTATCTATTCAATGTATTCGCGTGAGCGCGCAAACTATGACCGATACTGCCTATTTCGGTTGTGCTACCTTTCTTTTTAGAAGTTTTTCATCCATATCACGAATCAGTACAACGAAGTTGACCCTTACAAGCACACTGAAACGCAAACACAAAGAACCATAAACACCTAGAGTATCCTAAAAGAACCATAACACAAAAAGATCTCCAGGGCCCTGGGTCATCATCCCTGAATCTTGAGAGAAGACCCCTGCAGCAGAAGGATCTACAACCAGTCGCAAGCAGGTCATCATCTTCGACCACGGTACAATTGCCGCCACGCTGCTTCCTCCTTTCTTGACACCAGCGCTGAGAGGGCATGGACATCAATCCAACACACCTGCAACAGCCGTCGCCATCTTTGACTTTGAGTACCGCGAAAAGTGTCCCTTCCGGAAGAAAGAGAACTCGAGTCATCCGACCGGTCCAGCACCGCGGTAGGGCCACCCGCCCGGACAAAGCAAGATCTCCCACCAGCATCAGCGCAGAGGAAGGAGAAGAACAGCAGCAGCAAATCATACCAACAAGGAAGAAGAAGGGTCTTCGTCTCCCTGCATCCATCGCCCATTTGAGAACTCAAACGGCCAGTGTCGATGGACCTCCAGCCACCATAGCCCACGACCTCGACGAGATCCGGGGATCCCCAACCCCGCTGGCTCCTAGACGAAGGCAAAAGCCTCGCCTGACCGCGAACGGAGCCCGGAGAAACTTATTCCGACGCGACACCACCGCAACGGCCTCGGCAGCGTTTCCCTCAACCCTAACCCTACCACACACCCACCTAGTGAACAGACCCGAGGTTCCCCCTCCCTCCCGCCGCCGGGGCGGCCGACGGAGAGAGTGGGAACCGGAGGCGTCACCGGCGGTGCGCAAGGGCCTCGTCGCCTCCTGATCGCCTCGTGCGATCAGATTCCGGTTGTGCTACCTGTTGTGTAACTAAACCATTTGTGTGGTTGAATTTCCTGATGCATGCTTTTTATGTACACAAATAATTCATCTCCACACCCATGTCCCGGCAGTGGGTGTCATATGCATATATTCCCATTCTTGGATTGACTGCAAATTTTTCATGCTCCCCGGTGTTTAGCTCAAGCTTGAACTAAATACCAGGGAGTGACACCATGAACATGAAACAGAGCTCCATTCCATGTGAACTCTTGAGCCTAGCTATACATTAGAGATTGCAGCTTCTGCTCCGAAGGATTATGGGTATATGCATAAACAGACAGAGTGTGTGCTTACCATTTTCCCTTATTAATTTTAATGTCTAAGCACACGAGCTGACTACTTCCAGACGTGTACTACCTGCGATTAGCCGAAGCTAAGCTAGCAACCAAAACGACTCCTTCACTTGATCGATTCTAGCCAATACACACGTACGCACGCGAAACCAATATTGATTGCCAACCGGTGCTTGTCGCTCCTGGCCTTTTCTTTATTGATCTCCACGATACATAAAGTACAGGGATACCTGAGTATTTATATTAGCTAGCTAACCTGCCAACTAATCTAGTCCTACTCGGTATACACTTCAATTTCTAATCAGACATGTACACGTCCCGTGCACACACCGGCCAGCAGGGGCAAGTCGGGTTTAATTCCAGCACTAGGGAAGTCCGGACATCTGCAAAAACCCTCTCCGCGTCCCGAACTTTCACTGCACTCCCACACCGGATACCGGTTTCTTCCTACCTGCATTCACTTTGTCTATCGGTCTCGCAACATTCATGGTCAGGCAGCTGGCCGGCGAGCCGCCTGAGAAGCTTAACCCGGGTATTTAACAGCTGGTCGGCCACCCCTAATCACCCTTCGCTACCTTTTGAGCCAACCCTAGTTCGTCATCCGTCGTTCATCATTGCCATGGTGCGGAGAACGGTAACTTGGTACAAGCAGCTGACGCCGGTGCGCCAAGCCAAAATCATGACGGAGGTCTGTGCCGCAGACCGCCGACGCCAGGACCGCATTGCAGCAGGCCAACGTACGAGCTCTTCAAAGCCGGGCTCGGTGGAGGAGGACAACGCCCTCCAACCTAATAACCTCCAAGAGCTACGTTTGCGAGGACGATTAACCGAAGGGACTTTGTTGATGGATATGCAGGTCGCCGTAAGGAGAGTTAGTCATACATGCGGTCGGGTCCATACATATGCCCGCAGCCGCCGCATCTATTTTGCTCGTGGATTTTGAAATAGCAAGAGGTTTTGTGTCGTAAGAAATATGAATTGCGCTACGACTTTACGCGTCGATGAATTCAGCCATTGTATCTATTCAATGTATTCGCGGTGAGCGCGCAAACTATGACCGATACTGCCTATTTCGGTTGTGCTACCTTTCTTTTTAGAAGTTTTTCATCCATATCACGAATCAGTACAACGAAGTTGACCCTTACAAGCACACTGAAACGCAAACACAAAGAACCATAAACACCTAGAGTATCCTAAAAGAACCATAACACAAAAAGATCTCCAGGGCCCTGGGTCATCATCCCTGAATCTGAGAGAAGACCCCTGCAGCAGAAGGATCTACAACCAGTCGCAAGCAGGTCATCATCTTCGACCACGGTACAATTGCCGCCACGCTGCTTCCTCCTTTCTTGACACCAGCGCTGAGAGGGCATGGACATCAATCCAACACACCTGCAACAGCCGTCGCCATCTTTGACTTTGAGTACCGCGAAAAGTGTCCCTTCCGGAAGAAAGAGAACTCGAGTCATCCGACCGGTCCAGCACCGCGGTAGGGCCACCCGCCCGGACAAAGCAAGATCTCCCACCAGCATCAGCGCAGAGGAAGGAGAAGAACAGCAGCAGCAAATCATACCAACAAGGAAGAAGAAGGGTCTTCGTCTCCCTGCATCCATCGCCCATTTGAGAACTCAAACGGCCAGTGTCGATGGACCTCCAGCCACCATAGCCCACGACCTCGACGAGATCGGGGATCCCCAACCCCGCTGGCTCCTAGACGAAGGCAAAAGCCTCGCCTGACCGCGAACGGAGCCCGGAGAAACTTATTCCGACGCGACACCACCGCAACGGCCTCGGCAGCGTTTCCCTCAACCCTAACCCTACCACACACCCACCTAGTGAACAGACCCGAGGTTCCCCCTCCCTCCCGCCGCCGGGGCGGCCGACGGAGAGAGTGGGAACCGGAGGCGTCACCGGCGGTGCGCAAGGGCCTCGTCGCCTCCTGATCGCCTCGTGCGATCAGATTCCGGTTGTGCTACCTGTTGTGTAACTAAACCATTTGTGTGGTTGAATTTCCTGATGCATGCTTTTTATGTACACAAATAATTCATCTCCACACCCATGTCCCGGCAGTGGGTGTCATATGCATATATTCCCATTCTTGGATTGACTGCAAATTTTTCATGCTCCCCGGTGTTTAGCTCAAGCTTGAACTAAATACCAGGGAGTGACACCATGAACATGAAACAGAGCTCCATTCCATGTGAACTCTTGAGCCTAGCTATACATTAGAGATTGCAGCTTCTGCTCCGAAGGATTATGGGTATATGCATAAACAGACAGAAGTGTGTGCTTACCATTTTCCCTTATTAATTTTAATGTCTAAGCACACGAGCTGACTACTTCCAGACGTGTACTACCTGCGATTAGCCGAAGCTAAGCTAGCAACCAAAACGACTCCTTCACTTGATCGATTCTAGCCAATACACCACGTACGCACGCGAAACCAATATTGATTGCCAACCGGTGCTTGTCGCTCCTGGCCTTTTCTTTATTGATCTCCACGATACATAAGTACAGGGATACCTGAGTATTTATATTAGCTAGCTAACCTGCCAACTAATCTAGTCCTACTCGTATACACTTCAATTTCTAATCAGACATGTACACGTCCCGTGCACACACCGGCCAGCAGGGGCAAGTCGGGTTTAATTCCAGCACTAGGGAAGTCCGGACATCTGCAAAAACCCTCTCCGCGTCCCGAACTTTCACTGCACTCCCACACCGGATACCGGTTTCTTCCTACCTGCATTCACTTTGTCTATCGCTCTCGCAACATTCATGGTCAGGCAGCTGGCCGGCGAGCCGCCTGAGAAGCTTAACCCGGGTATTTAACAGCTGGTCGGCCACCCCTAATCACCCTTCGCTACCTTTTGAGCCAACCCTAGTTCGTCATCCGTCGTTCATCATTGCCATGGTGCGGAGAACGGTAACTTGGTACAAGCAGCTGACGCCGGTGCGCCAAGCCAAATCATGACGAGGTCTGTGCCGCAGACCGCCGACGCCAGGACCGCATTGCAGCAGGCCAACGTACGAGCTCTTCAAAGCCGGGCTCGGTGGAGGAGGACAACGCCCTCCAACCTAATAACCTCCAAGAGCTACGTTTGCGAGGACGATTAACCGAAGGGACTTTGTTGATGGATATGCAGGTCGCCGTAAGGAGAGTTAGTCATACATGCGGTCGGGTCCATACATATGCCCGCAGCCGCCGCATCTATTTTGCTCGTGGATTTTGAAATAGCAAGAGGTTTTGTGTCGTAAGAAATATGAATTGCGCTACGACTTTACGCGTCGATGAATTCAGCCATTGTATCTATTCAATGTATTCGCGTGAGCGCGCAAACTATGACCGATACTGCCTATTTCGGTTGTGCTACCTTTCTTTTTAGAAGTTTTTCATCCATATCACGAATCAGTACAACGAAGTTGACCCTTACAAGCACACTGAAACGCAAACACAAAGAACCATAAACACCTAGAGTATCCTAAAAGAACCATAACACAAAAAGATCTCCAGGGCCCTGGGTCATCATCCCTGAATCTTGAGAGAAGACCCCTGCAGCAGAAGGATCTACAACCAGTCGCAAGCAGGTCATCATCTTCGACCACGGTACAATTGCCGCCACGCTGCTTCCTCCTTTCTTGACACCAGCGCTGAGAGGGCATGGACATCAATCCAACACACCTGCAACAGCCGTCGCCATCTTTGACTTTGAGTACCGCGAAAAGTGTCCCTTCCGGAAGAAAGAGAACTCGAGTCATCCGACCGGTCCAGCACCGCGGTAGGGCCACCCGCCCGGACAAAGCAAGATCTCCCACCAGCATCAGCGCAGAGGAAGGAGAAGAACAGCAGCAGCAAATCATACCAACAAGGAAGAAGAAGGGTCTTCGTCTCCCTGCATCCATCGCCCATTTGAGAACTCAAACGGCCAGTGTCGATGGACCTCCAGCCACCATAGCCCACGACCTCGACGAGATCCGGGGATCCCCAACCCCGCTGGCTCCTAGACGAAGGCAAAAGCCTCGCCTGACCGCGAACGGAGCCCGGAGAAACTTATTCCGACGCGACACCACCGCAACGGCCTCGGCAGCGTTTCCCTCAACCCTAACCCTACCACACACCCACCTAGTGAACAGACCCGAGGTTCCCCCTCCCTCCCGCCGCCGGGGCGGCCGACGGAGAGAGTGGGAACCGGAGGCGTCACCGGCGGTGCGCAAGGGCCTCGTCGCCTCCTGATCGCCTCGTGCGATCAGATTCCGGTTGTGCTACCTGTTGTGTAACTAAACCATTTGTGTGGTTGAATTTCCTGATGCATGCTTTTTATGTACACAAATAATTCATCTCCACACCCATGTCCCGGCAGTGGGTGTCATATGCATATATTCCCATTCTTGGATTGACTGCAAATTTTTCATGCTCCCCGGTGTTTAGCTCAAGCTTGAACTAAATACCAGGGAGTGACACCATGAACATGAAACAGAGCTCCATTCCATGTGAACTCTTGAGCCTAGCTATACATTAGAGATTGCAGCTTCTGCTCCGAAGGATTATGGGTATATGCATAAACAGACAGAGTGTGTGCTTACCATTTTCCCTTATTAATTTTAATGTCTAAGCACACGAGCTGACTACTTCCAGACGTGTACTACCTGCGATTAGCCGAAGCTAAGCTAGCAACCAAAACGACTCCTTCACTTGATCGATTCTAGCCAATACACACGTACGCACGCGAAACCAATATTGATTGCCAACCGGTGCTTGTCGCTCCTGGCCTTTTCTTTATTGATCTCCACGATACATAAAGTACAGGGATACCTGAGTATTTATATTAGCTAGCTAACCTGCCAACTAATCTAGTCCTACTCGGTATACACTTCAATTTCTAATCAGACATGTACACGTCCCGTGCACACACCGGCCAGCAGGGGCAAGTCGGGTTTAATTCCAGCACTAGGGAAGTCCGGACATCTGCAAAAACCCTCTCCGCGTCCCGAACTTTCACTGCACTCCCACACCGGATACCGGTTTCTTCCTACCTGCATTCACTTTGTCTATCGGTCTCGCAACATTCATGGTCAGGCAGCTGGCCGGCGAGCCGCCTGAGAAGCTTAACCCGGGTATTTAACAGCTGGTCGGCCACCCCTAATCACCCTTCGCTACCTTTTGAGCCAACCCTAGTTCGTCATCCGTCGTTCATCATTGCCATGGTGCGGAGAACGGTAACTTGGTACAAGCAGCTGACGCCGGTGCGCCAAGCCAAAATCATGACGGAGGTCTGTGCCGCAGACCGCCGACGCCAGGACCGCATTGCAGCAGGCCAACGTACGAGCTCTTCAAAGCCGGGCTCGGTGGAGGAGGACAACGCCCTCCAACCTAATAACCTCCAAGAGCTACGTTTGCGAGGACGATTAACCGAAGGGACTTTGTTGATGGATATGCAGGTCGCCGTAAGGAGAGTTAGTCATACATGCGGTCGGGTCCATACATATGCCCGCAGCCGCCGCATCTATTTTGCTCGTGGATTTTGAAATAGCAAGAGGTTTTGTGTCGTAAGAAATATGAATTGCGCTACGACTTTACGCGTCGATGAATTCAGCCATTGTATCTATTCAATGTATTCGCGTGAGCGCGCAAACTATGACCGATACTGCCTATTTCGGTTGTGCTACCTTTCTTTTTAGAAGTTTTCATCCATATCACGAATCAGTACAACGAAGTTGACCCTTACAAGCACACTGAAACGCAAACACAAAGAACCATAAACACCTAGAGTATCCTAAAAGAACCATAACACAAAAAGATCTCCAGGGCCCTGGGTCATCATCCCTGAATCTTGAGAGAAGACCCCTGCAGCAGAAGGATCTACAACCAGTCGCAAGCAGGTCATCATCTTCGACCACGGTACAATTGCCGCCACGCTGCTTCCTCCTTTCTTGACACCAGCGCTGAGAGGGCATGGACATCAATCCAACACACCTGCAACAGCCGTCGCCATCTTTGACTTTGAGTACCGCGAAAAGTGTCCCTTCCGGAAGAAAGAGAACTCGAGTCATCCGACCGGTCCAGCACCGCGGTAGGGCCACCCGCCCGGACAAAGCAAGATCTCCCACCAGCATCAGCGCAGAGGAAGGAGAAGAACAGCAGCAGCAAATCATACCAACAAGGAAGAAGAAGGGTCTTCGTCTCCCTGCATCCATCGCCCATTTGAGAACTCAAACGGCCAGTGTCGATGGACCTCCAGCCACCATAGCCCACGACCTCGACGAGATCCGGGGATCCCCAACCCCGCTGGCTCCTAGACGAAGGCAAAAGCCTCGCCTGACCGCGAACGGAGCCCGGAGAAACTTATTCCGACGCGACACCACCGCAACGGCCTCGGCAGCGTTTCCCTCAACCCTAACCCTACCACACACCCACCTAGTGAACAGACCCGAGGTTCCCCCTCCCTCCCGCCGCCGGGGCGGCCGACGGAGAGAGTGGGAACCGGAGGCGTCACCGGCGGTGCGCAAGGGCCTCGTCGCCTCCTGATCGCCTCGTGCGATCAGATTCCGGTTGTGCTACCTGTTGTGTAACTAAACCATTTGTGTGGTTGAATTTCCTGATGCATGCTTTTTATGTACACAAATAATTCATCTCCACACCCATGTCCCGGCAGTGGGTGTCATATGCATATATTCCCATTCTTGGATTGACTGCAAATTTTTCATGCTCCCCGGTGTTTAGCTCAAGCTTGAACTAAATACCAGGGAGTGACACCATGAACATGAAACAGAGCTCCATTCCATGTGAACTCTTGAGCCTAGCTATACATTAGAGATTGCAGCTTCTGCTCCGAAGGATTATGGGTATATGCATAAACAGACAGAGTGTGTGCTTACCATTTTCCCTTATTAATTTTAATGTCTAAGCACACGAGCTGACTACTTCCAGACGTGTACTACCTGCGATTAGCCGAAGCTAAGCTAGCAACCAAAACGACTCCTTCACTTGATCGATTCTAGCCAATACACACGTACGCACGCGAAACCAATATTGATTGCCAACCGGTGCTTGTCGCTCCTGGCCTTTTCTTTATTGATCTCCACGATACATAAAGTACAGGGATACCTGAGTATTTATATTAGCTAGCTAACCTGCCAACTAATCTAGTCCTACTCGGTATACACTTCAATTTCTAATCAGACATGTACACGTCCCGTGCACACACCGGCCAGCAGGGGCAAGTCGGGTTTAATTCCAGCACTAGGGAAGTCCGGACATCTGCAAAAACCCTCTCCGCGTCCCGAACTTTCACTGCACTCCCACACCGGATACCGGTTTCTTCCTACCTGCATTCACTTTGTCTATCGGTCTCGCAACATTCATGGTCAGGCAGCTGGCCGGCGAGCCGCCTGAGAAGCTTAACCCGGGTATTTAACAGCTGGTCGGCCACCCCTAATCACCCTTCGCTACCTTTTGAGCCAACCCTAGTTCGTCATCCGTCGTTCATCATTGCCATGGTGCGGAGAACGGTAACTTGGTACAAGCAGCTGACGCCGGTGCGCCAAGCCAAAATCATGACGGAGGTCTGTGCCGCAGACCGCCGACGCCAGGACCGCATTGCAGCAGGCCAACGTACGAGCTCTTCAAAGCCGGGCTCGGTGGAGGAGGACAACGCCCTCCAACCTAATAACCTCCAAGAGCTACGTTTGCGAGGACGATTAACCGAAGGGACTTTGTTGATGGATATGCAGGTCGCCGTAAGGAGAGTTAGTCATACATGCGGTCGGGTCCATACATATGCCCGCAGCCGCCGCATCTATTTTGCTCGTGGATTTTGAAATAGCAAGAGGTTTTGTGTCGTAAGAAATATGAATTGCGCTACGACTTTACGCGTCGATGAATTCAGCCATTGTATCTATTCAATGTATTCGCGTGAGCGCGCAAACTATGACCGATACTGCCTATTTCGGTTGTGCTACCTTTCTTTTTAGAAGTTTTTCATCCATATCACGAATCAGTACAACGAAGTTGACCCTTATAAGCACACTGAAACGCAAACACAAAGAACCATAAACACCTAGAGTATCCTAAAAGAACCATAACACAAAAAGATCTCCAGGGCCCTGGGTCATCATCCCTGAATCTTGAGAGAAGACCCCTGCAGCAGAAGGATCTACAACCAGTCGCAAGCAGGTCATCATCTTCGACCACGGTACAATTGCCGCCACGCTGCTTCCTCCTTTCTTGACACCAGCGCTGAGAGGGCATGGACATCAATCCAACACACCTGCAACAGCCGTCGCCATCTTTGACTTTGAGTACCGCGAAAAGTGTCCCTTCCGGAAGAAAGAGAACTCGAGTCATCCGACCGGTCCAGCACCGCGGTAGGGCCACCCGCCCGGACAAAGCAAGATCTCCCACCAGCATCAGCGCAGAGGAAGGAGAAGAACAGCAGCAGCAAATCATACCAACAAGGAAGAAGAAGGGTCTTCGTCTCCCTGCATCCATCGCCCATTTGAGAACTCAAACGGCCAGTGTCGATGGACCTCCAGCCACCATAGCCCACGACCTCGACGAGATCCGGGGATCCCCAACCCCGCTGGCTCCTAGACGAAGGCAAAAGCCTCGCCTGACCGCGAACGGAGCCCGGAGAAACTTATTCCGACGCGACACCACCGCAACGGCCTCGGCAGCGTTTCCCTCAACCCTAACCCTACCACACACCCACCTAGTGAACAGACCCGAGGTTCCCCCTCCCTCCCGCCGCCGGGGCGGCCGACGGAGAGAGTGGGAACCGGAGGCGTCACCGGCGGTGCGCAAGGGCCTCGTCGCCTCCTGATCGCCTCGTGCGATCAGATTCCGGTTGTGCTACCTGTTGTGTAACTAAACCATTTGTGTGGTTGAATTTCCTGATGCATGCTTTTTATGTACACAAATAATTCATCTCCACACCCATGTCCCGGCAGTGGGTGTCATATGCATATATTCCCATTCTTGGATTGACTGCAAATTTTTCATGCTCCCCGGTGTTTAGCTCAAGCTTGAACTAAATACCAGGGAGTGACACCATGAACATGAAACAGAGCTCCATTCCATGTGAACTCTTGAGCCTAGCTATACATTAGAGATTGCAGCTTCTGCTCCGAAGGATTATGGGTATATGCATAAACAGACAGAGTGTGTGCTTACCATTTTCCCTTATTAATTTTAATGTCTAAGCACACGAGCTGACTACTTCCAGACGTGTACTACCTGCGATTAGCCGAAGCTAAGCTAGCAACCAAAACGACTCCTTCACTTGATCGATTCTAGCCAATACACACGTACGCACGCGAAACCAATATTGATTGCCAACCGGTGCTTGTCGCTCCTGGCCTTTTCTTTATTGATCTCCACGATACATAAAGTACAGGGATACCTGAGTATTTATATTAGCTAGCTAACCTGCCAACTAATCTAGTCCTACTCGGTATACACTTCAATTTCTAATCAGACATGTACACGTCCCGTGCACACACCGGCCAGCAGGGGCAAGTCGGGTTTAATTCCAGCACTAGGGAAGTCCGGACATCTGCAAAAACCCTCTCCGCGTCCCGAACTTTCACTGCACTCCCACACCGGATACCGGTTTCTTCCTACCTGCATTCACTTTGTCTATCGGTCTCGCAACATTCATGGTCAGGCAGCTGGCCGGCGAGCCGCCTGAGAAGCTTAACCCGGGTATTTAACAGCTGGTCGGCCACCCCTAATCACCCTTCGCTACCTTTTGAGCCAACCCTAGTTCGTCATCCGTCGTTCATCATTGCCATGGTGCGGAGAACGGTAACTTGGTACAAGCAGCTGACGCCGGTGCGCCAAGCCAAAATCATGACGGAGGTCTGTGCCGCAGACCGCCGACGCCAGGACCGCATTGCAGCAGGCCAACGTACGAGCTCTTCAAAGCCGGGCTCGGTGGAGGAGGACAACGCCCTCCAACCTAATAACCTCCAAGAGCTACGTTTGCGAGGACGATTAACCGAAGGGACTTTGTTGATGGATATGCAGGTCGCCGTAAGGAGAGTTAGTCATACATGCGGTCGGGTCCATACATATGCCCGCAGCCGCCGCATCTATTTTGCTCGTGGATTTTGAAATAGCAAGAGGTTTTGTGTCGTAAGAAATATGAATTGCGCTACGACTTTACGCGTCGATGAATTCAGCCATTGTATCTATTCAATGTATTCGCGTGAGCGCGCAAACTATGACCGATACTGCCTATTTCGGTTGTGCTACCTTTCTTTTTAGAAGTTTTTCATCCATATCACGAATCAGTACAACGAAGTTGACCCTTACAAGCACACTGAAACGCAAACACAAAGAACCATAAACACCTAGAGTATCCTAAAAGAACCATAACACAAAAAGATCTCCAGGGCCCTGGGTCATCATCCCTGAATCTTGAGAGAAGACCCCTGCAGCAGAAGGATCTACAACCAGTCGCAAGCAGGTCATCATCTTCGACCACGGTACAATTGCCGCCACGCTGCTTCCTCCTTTCTTGACACCAGCGCTGAGAGGGCATGGACATCAATCCAACACACCTGCAACAGCCGTCGCCATCTTTGACTTTGAGTACCGCGAAAAGTGTCCCTTCCGGAAGAAAGAGAACTCGAGTCATCCGACCGGTCCAGCACCGCGGTAGGGCCACCCGCCCGGACAAAGCAAGATCTCCCACCAGCATCAGCGCAGAGGAAGGAGAAGAACAGCAGCAGCAAATCATACCAACAAGGAAGAAGAAGGGTCTTCGTCTCCCTGCATCCATCGCCCATTTGAGAACTCAAACGGCCAGTGTCGATGGACCTCCAGCCACCATAGCCCACGACCTCGACGAGATCCGGGGATCCCCAACCCCGCTGGCTCCTAGACGAAGGCAAAAGCCTCGCCTGACCGCGAACGGAGCCCGGAGAAACTTATTCCGACGCGACACCACCGCAACGGCCTCGGCAGCGTTTCCCTCAACCCTAACCCTACCACACACCCACCTAGTGAACAGACCCGAGGTTCCCCCTCCCTCCCGCCGCCGGGGCGGCCGACGGAGAGAGTGGGAACCGGAGGCGTCACCGGCGGTGCGCAAGGGCCTCGTCGCCTCCTGATCGCCTCGTGCGATCAGATTCCGGTTGTGCTACCTGTTGTGTAACTAAACCATTTGTGTGGTTGAATTTCCTGATGCATGCTTTTTATGTACACAAATAATTCATCTCCACACCCATGTCCCGGCAGTGGGTGTCATATGCATATATTCCCATTCTTGGATTGACTGCAAATTTTTCATGCTCCCCGGTGTTTAGCTCAAGCTTGAACTAAATACCAGGGAGTGACACCATGAACATGAAACAGAGCTCCATTCCATGTGAACTCTTGAGCCTAGCTATACATTAGAGATTGCAGCTTCTGCTTCGAAGGATTATGGGTATATGCATAAACAGACAGAGTGTGTGCTTACCATTTTCCCTTATTAATTTTAATGTCTAAGCACACGAGCTGACTACTTCCAGACGTGTACTACCTGCGATTAGCCGAAGCTAAGCTAGCAACCAAAACGACTCCTTCACTTGATCGATTCTAGCCAATACACACGTACGCACGCGAAACCAATATTGATTGCCAACCGGTGCTTGTCGCTCCTGGCCTTTTCTTTATTGATCTCCACGATACATAAAGTGCAGGGATACCTGAGTATTTATATTAGCTAGCTAACCTGCCAACTAATCTAGTCCTACTCGGTATACACTTCAATTTCTAATCAGACATGTACACGTCCCGTGCACACACCGGCCAGCAGGGGCAAGTCGGGTTTAATTCCAGCACTAGGGAAGTCCGGACATCTGCAAAAACCCTCTCCGCGTCCCGAACTTTCACTGCACTCCCACACCGGATACCGGTTTCTTCCTACCTGCATTCACTTTGTCTATCGGTCTCGCAACATTCATGGTCAGGCAGCTGGCCGGCGAGCCGCCTGAGAAGCTTAACCCGGGTATTTAACAGCTGGTCGGCCACCCCTAATCACCCTTCGCTACCTTTTGAGCCAACCCTAGTTCGTCATCCGTCGTTCATCATTGCCATGGTGCGGAGAACGGTAACTTGGTACAAGCAGCTGACGCCGGTGCGCCAAGCCAAAATCATGACGGAGGTCTGTGCCGCAGACCGCCGACGCCAGGACCGCATTGCAGCAGGCCAACGTACGAGCTCTTCAAAGCCGGGCTCGGTGGAGGAGGACAACGCCCTCCAACCTAATAACCTCCAAGAGCTACGTTTGCGAGGACGATTAACCGAAGGACTTTGTTGATGGATATGCAGGTCGCCGTAAGGAGAGTTAGTCATACATGCGGTCGGGTCCATACATATGCCCGCAGCCGCCGCATCTATTTTGCTCGTGGATTTTGAAATAGCAAGAGGTTTTGTGTCGTAAGAAATATGAATTGCGCTACGACTTTACGCGTCGATGAATTCAGCCATTGTATCTATTCAATGTATTCGCGTGAGCGCGCAAACTATGACCGATACTGCCTATTTCGGTTGTGCTACCTTTCTTTTTAGAAGTTTTTCATCCATATCACGAATCAGTACAACGAAGTTGACCCTTACAAGCACACTGAAACGCAAACACAAAGAACCATAAACACCTAGAGTATCCTAAAAGAACCATAACACAAAAAGATCTCCAGGGCCCTGGGTCATCATCCCTGAATCTTGAGAGAAGACCCCTGCAGCAGAAGGATCTACAACCAGTCGCAAGCAGGTCATCATCTTCGACCACGGTACAATTGCCGCCACGCTGCTTCCTCCTTTCTTGACACCAGCGCTGAGAGGGCATGGACATCAATCCAACACACCTGCAACAGCCGTCGCCATCTTTGACTTTGAGTACCGCGAAAAAGTGTCCCTTCCGGAAGAAAGAGAACTCGAGTCATCCGACCGGTCCAGCACCGCGGTAGGGCCACCCGCCCGGACAAAGCAAGATCTCCCACCAGCATCAGCGCAGAGGAAGGAGAAGAACAGCAGCAGCAAATCATACCAACAAGGAAGAAGAAGGGTCTTCGTCTCCCTGCATCCATCGCCCATTTGAGAACTCAAACGGCCAGTGTCGATGGACCTCCAGCCACCATAGCCCACGACCTCGACGAGATCCGGGGATCCCCAACCCCGCTGGCTCCTAGACGAAGGCAAAAGCCTCGCCTGACCGCGAACGGAGCCCGGAGAAACTTATTCCGACGCGACACCACCGCAACGGCCTCGGCAGCGTTTCCCTCAACCCTAACCCTACCACACACCCACCTAGTGAACAGACCCGAGGTTCCCCCTCCCTCCCGCCGCCGGGGCGGCCGACGGAGAGAGTGGGAACCGGAGGCGTCACCGGCGGTGCGCAAGGGCCTCGTCGCCTCCTGATCGCCTCGTGCGATCAGATTCCGGTTGTGCTACCTGTTGTGTAACTAAACCATTTGTGTGGTTGAATTTCCTGATGCATGCTTTTTATGTACACAAATAATTCATCTCCACACCCATGTCCCGGCAGTGGGTGTCATATGCATATATTCCCATTCTTGGATTGACTGCAAATTTTTCATGCTCCCCGGTGTTTAGCTCAAGCTTGAACTAAATACCAGGGAGTGACACCATGAACATGAAACAGAGCTCCATTCCATGTGAACTCTTGAGCCTAGCTATACATTAGAGATTGCAGCTTCTGCTCCGAAGGATTATGTGTATATGCATAAACAGACAGAGTGTGTGCTTACCATTTTCCCTTATTAATTTTAATGTCTAAGCACACGAGCTGACTACTTCCAGACGTGTACTACCTGCGATTAGCCGAAGCTAAGCTAGCAACCAAAACGACTCCTTCACTTGATCGATTCTAGCCAATACACACGTACGCACGCGAAACCAATATTGATTGCCAACCGGTGCTTGTCGCTCCTGGCCTTTTCTTTATTGATCTCCACGATACATAAAGTGCAGGGATACCTGAGTATTTATATTAGCTAGCTAACCTGCCAACTAATCTAGTCCTACTCGGTATACACTTCAATTTCTAATCAGACATGTACACGTCCCGTGCACACACCGGCCAGCAGGGGCAAGTCGGGTTTAATTCCAGCACTAGGGAAGTCCGGACATCTGCAAAAACCCTCTCCGCGTCCCGAACTTTCACTGCACTCCCACACCGGATACCGGTTTCTTCCTACCTGCATTCACTTTGTCTATCGGTCTCGCAACATTCATGGTCAGGCAGCTGGCCGGCGAGCCGCCTGAGAAGCTTAACCCGGGTATTTAACAGCTGGTCGGCCACCCCTAATCACCCTTCGCTACCTTTTGAGCCAACCCTAGTTCGTCATCCGTCGTTCATCATTGCCATGGTGCGGAGAACGGTAACTTGGTACAAGCAGCTGACGCCGGTGCGCCAAGCCAAAATCATGACGGAGGTCTGTGCCGCAGACCGCCGACGCCAGGACCGCATTGCAGCAGGCCAACGTACGAGCTCTTCAAAGCCGGGCTCGGTGGAGGAGGACAACGCCCTCCAACCTAATAACCTCCAAGAGCTACGTTTGCGAGGACGATTAACCGAAGGGACTTTGTTGATGGATATGCAGGTCGCCGTAAGGAGAGTTAGTCATACATGCGGTCGGGTCCATACATATGCCCGCAGCCGCCGCATCTATTTTGCTCGTGGATTTTGAAATAGCAAGAGGTTTTGTGTCGTAAGAAATATGAATTGCGCTACGACTTTACGCGTCGATGAATTCAGCCATTGTATCTATTCAATGTATTCGCGTGAGCGCGCAAACTATGACCGATACTGCCTATTTCGGTTGTGCTACCTTTCTTTTTAGAAGTTTTTCATCCATATCACGAATCAGTACAACGAAGTTGACCCTTACAAGCACACTGAAACGCAAACACAAAGAACCATAAACACCTAGAGTATCCTAAAAGAACCATAACACAAAAAGATCTCCAGGGCCCTGGGTCATCATCCCTGAATCTTGAGAGAAGACCCCTGCAGCAGAAGGATCTACAACCAGTCGCAAGCAGGTCATCATCTTCGACCACGGTACAATTGCCGCCACACTGCTTCCTCCTTTCTTGACACCAGCGCTGAGAGGGCATGGACATCAATCCAACACACCTGCAACAGCCGTCGCCATCTTTGACTTTGAGTACCGCGAAAAGTGTCCCTTCCGGAAGAAAGAGAACTCGAGTCATCCGACCGGTCCAGCACCGCGGTAGGGCCACCCGCCCGGACAAAGCAAGATCTCCCACCAGCATCAGCGCAGAGGAAGGAGAAGAACAGCAGCAGCAAATCATACCAACAAGGAAGAAGAAGGGTCTTCGTCTCCCTGCATCCATCGCCCATTTGAGAACTCAAACGGCCAGTGTCGATGGACCTCCAGCCACCATAGCCCACGACCTCGACGAGATCCGGGGATCCCCAACCCCGCTGGCTCCTAGACGAAGGCAAAAGCCTCGCCTGACCGCGAACGGAGCCCGGAGAAACTTATTCCGACGCGACACCACCGCAACGGCCTCGGCAGCGTTTCCCTCAACCCTAACCCTACCACACACCCACCTAGTGAACAGACCCGAGGTTCCCCCTCCCTCCCGCCGCCGGGGCGGCCGACGGAGAGAGTGGGAACCGGAGGCGTCACCGGCGGTGCGCAAGGGCCTCGTCGCCTCCTGATCGCCTCGTGCGATCAGATTCCGGTTGTGCTACCTGTTGTGTAACTAAACCATTTGTGTGGTTGAATTTCCTGATGCATGCTTTTTATGTACACAAATAATTCATCTCCACACCCATGTCCCGGCAGTGGGTGTCATATGCATATATTCCCATTCTTGGATTGACTGCAAATTTTTCATGCTCCCCGGTGTTTAGCTCAAGCTTGAACTAAATACCAGGGAGTGACACCATGAACATGAAACAGAGCTCCATTCCATGTGAACTCTTGAGCCTAGCTATACATTAGAGATTGCAGCTTCTGCTCCGAAGGATTATGGGTATATGCATAAACAGACAGAGTGTGTGCTTACCATTTTCCCTTATTAATTTTAATGTCTAAGCACACGAGCTGACTACTTCCAGACGTGTACTACCTGCGATTAGCCGAAGCTAAGCTAGCAACCAAAACGACTCCTTCACTTGATCGATTCTAGCCAATACACACGTACGCACGCGAAACCAATATTGATTGCCAACCGGTGCTTGTCGCTCCTGGCCTTTTCTTTATTGATCTCCACGATACATAAAGTACAGGGATACCTGAGTATTTATATTAGCTAGCTAACCTGCCAACTAATCTAGTCCTACTCGGTATACACTTCAATTTCTAATCAGACATGTACACGTCCCGTGCACACACCGGCCAGCAGGGGCAAGTCGGGTTTAATTCCAGCACTAGGGAAGTCCGGACATCTGCAAAAACCCTCTCCGCGTCCCGAACTTTCACTGCACTCCCACACCGGATACCGGTTTCTTCCTACCTGCATTCACTTTGTCTATCGGTCTCGCAACATTCATGGTCAGGCAGCTGGCCGGCGAGCCGCCTGAGAAGCTTAACCCGGGTATTTAACAGCTGGTCGGCCACCCCTAATCACCCTTCGCTACCTTTTGAGCCAACCCTAGTTCGTCATCCGTCGTTCATCATTGCCATGGTGCGGAGAACGGTAACTTGGTACAAGCAGCTGACGCCGGTGCGCCAAGCCAAAATCATGACGGAGGTCTGTGCCGCAGACCGCCGACGCCAGGACCGCATTGCAGCAGGCCAACGTACGAGCTCTTCAAAGCCGGGCTCGGTGGAGGAGGACAACGCCCTCCAACCTAATAACCTCCAAGAGCTACGTTTGCGAGGACGATTAACCGAAGGGACTTTGTTGATGGATATGCAGGTCGCCGTAAGGAGAGTTAGTCATACATGCGGTCGGGTCCATACATATGCCCGCAGCCGCCGCATCTATTTTGCTCGTGGATTTTGAAATAGCAAGAGGTTTTGTGTCGTAAGAAATATGAATTGCGCTACGACTTTACGCGTCGATGAATTCAGCCATTGTATCTATTCAATGTATTCGCGTGAGCGCGCAAACTATGACCGATACTGCCTATTTCGGTTGTGCTACCTTTCTTTTTAGAAGTTTTTCATCCATATCACGAATCAGTACAACGAAGTTGACCCTTACAAGCACACTGAAACGCAAACACAAAGAACCATAAACACCTAGAGTATCCTAAAAGAACCATAACAAAAAAAGATCTCCAGAGCCCTGGGTCATCATCCCTGAATCTTGAGAGAAGACCCCTGCAGCAGAAGGATCTACAACCAGTCGCAAGCAGGTCATCATCTTCGACCACGGTACAATTGCCGCCACGCTGCTTCCTCCTTTCTTGACACCAGCGCTGAGAGGGCATGGACATCAATCCAACACACCTGCAACAGCCGTCGCCATCTTTGACTTTGAGTACCGCGAAAAGTGTCCCTTCCGGAAGAAAGAGAACTCGAGTCATCCGACCGGTCCAGCACCGCGGTAGGGCCACCCGCCCGGACAAAGCAAGATCTCCCACCAGCATCAGCGCAGAGGAAGGAGAAGAACAGCAGCAGCAAATCATACCAACAAGGAAGAAGAAGGGTCTTCGTCTCCCTGCATCCATCGCCCATTTGAGAACTCAAACGGCCAGTGCCGATGGACCTCCAGCCACCATAGCCCACGACCTCGACGAGATCCGGGGATCCCCAACCCCGCTGGCTCCTAGACGAAGGCAAAAGCCTCGCCTGACCGCGAACGGAGCCCGGAGAAACTTATTTCGACGCGACACCACCGCAACGGCCTCGGCAGCGTCTCCCTCAACCCTAACCCTACCACACACCCACCTAGTGAACAGACCCGAGGTTCCCCCTCCCTCCCGCCGCCGGGGCGGCCGAGAGTGGGAACCGGAGGCGTCACCGGCGGTGCGCAAGGGCCTCGTCGCCTCCTGATCGCCTCGTGCGATCAGATTCCGGTTGTGCTACCTGTTGTGTAACTAAACCATTTGTGTGGTTGAATTTCCTGATGCATGCTTTTTATGTACACAAATAATTCATCTCCACACCCATGTCCCGGCAGTGGGTGTCATATGCATATATTCCCATTCTTGGATTGACTGCAAATTTTTCATGCTCCCCGGTGTTTAGCTCAAGCTTGAACTAAATACCAGGGAGTGACACCATGAACATGAAACAGAGCTCCATTCCATGTGAACTCTTGAGCCTAGCTATACATTAGAGATTGCAGCTTCTGCTCCGAAGGATTATGGGTATATGCATAAACAGACAGAGTGTGTGCTTACCATTTTCCCTTATTAATTTTAATGTCACATAAGAAACACCTCCGTTTCCATTTCAATCTTTGACCGATTGGTTAAGCCAAGCTACCCCAATGCATCTCTAATAATATACTGCACTCAGCCCTTCCAAGAAAAAATCAAACGAAAACCTCGTTTGTACACTTTGTGCATTTCAAAATTCATTTCCTTTTTCTTTCCCCTGTAAACAGACTCAAGATAACAACAAATGGTATATAATTTCCACGGAAAGGTGGGTCTCTGGCATTCTCAAAACGGCAACGTCCCTGTCAGCCGAATGTGCTCGAGGGTACGCTTCAGGCCGTACTGCTGAATAACCCGGTTCCCGGCTCTGAAACCGTCCCCGTAGGCAACGGAGGTGTCTGACTCGATCTGGTGCTTGAAGAAGTCGCCGAGCTTCCGCTCGAACTGAGACCTCCCGCCCTTTTTTGTTGATGTGGATGACGAAGAGGATGAGGATGTTGATGCAGCGTTGCTACCTGATCCTGCCATGATCTCCGACTCGATCCACAGGTGGGCGAGGACTTGACATATGCCTTCTTCTATATCTGGAGTGAGCGTGCAGTATCCTGTGAATGCACTGTCCATCTTCATTACCCCATAACACAGTGATAAGTAAATGATATAACAAGCTGATGCAAACTTGCCAATATACTAATGGTTGTCAACTTCTCGAGTGGAGATTAACATTAATTGGTTAAAAGTCTCATAGCAAGATAACACAACTTCAAGCCCAATAAATCTAAAATTAGTTCAGTTATCTCAGTTGGTAATTCTGGGTTCTAAAGGTACATGAATGTAATACTTCGTATAAGATTTTGGCCCTGACTTGTAAAGGCCTTCTAAGCTAGAGAATCATGGCTTCTGGTAGTTGAACCAACCCTGACATTTAGTCTTTACTGTAAGCAAAGCACTAGCAGATTCATTACTAAATATACCTTTACAGGCTAAAATAGAAACCATTTACCAAAGAGAGCATAACCAGCAAAAAAGTGCATAATAATTCCACTGATGTAAGACTGGTTGTCCATTGGTCCAGGCTGGGACTCTCTTCCCCCATTTTGATTACCTTAAGAGTATAACTGTTTAGTGCTAACAAAGATGTGGTATTTAGTACTCCCTCCGTCCCAAAATTCTTGTCTTAGATTTGTCTAGATACGGATGTATCTAATACTAAAATGTGATTTGATACATCCGTATTTAGACAAATGTAAGACAAGAATTTTGGGACAGAGGGAGTAGGTTATATTCTGAACTCCAACTTTCAGTGTACTATGAGTCAGTATGCTATTTTACTAGTAAAAACACAATAACTAAATACCACAAGAATTAAAGACAACCTTTAAGACGCAACCACGCATGCATCATCTCATGAGCTAAAATTGAACCTGTCAACAATCTAGAAGAACAAGAACTCATTGGAGACTCGCAGAGTCATGTCAACACATTCAGAGTTCATCAGGTCAAACAATAAAAGATGCAGATGATGAGACAGTGATTCTTTAAGTAAAAGGAGAAGATCCACCGATGAAGCACAACATTAATGTTTTTGCTCATTTGCTCCCTTCAGTAGGTTATATTCGGGACATGTGGTGTTGGATATCTGGAGGTATTCGTCCCATAAATCTGCAGCCATGACAAGCATCCTCAAGGTAGTCTTTACCTTCTGATATCCAGAGAATAGTTCATCTCATCCTTGTGTCGGGACACCTTGTAGAGGCAATCGAGTATAGTTCATCTCATCCTTAATCAACACCAGAGAAGGACCCGAATAGTGCATCATGGACAAAGTAGTCATCCATGAACATCATATGCCCTCGTGCTCTCTTCCAATGAGGACGAATCATCGCAGTTACATCCTCATATTCGTCCTCATCTAATGAGGACGAATCCACGAACTCAACATAGAAGTACTCCAAGGCCGAATCATCATGTTTGCTTCAAAGTAAATCAGTAATACGTTAATAAATTTGTCTATGGCATTTGGCCGAACACTTACCGGATGCAGTGTCCGCCATGGACGGCAATGTGCAGGGGAGGAGGGAACTTTGCGGCGGCCGGACCTGGGGTGGAAGGGATGCGTAGGTAAGCCGGCTGGCGCCCGGGTGGAGCGGCGTAGCCGGTAATACAGTGCTGACGGAGATCTTGAACTATGTTGATACACTCCATGGCGAAGGGATATAGTGAGTAAAAGCGGGGCTTTCGTGTGGGCTTTTTGTGTAGGCTGGGGGTGTAGAAGTCCGATGTGGCGTTTGTCCAGACACGCACAAATAACGTCCTCCAAAATTGCTTCCAGTTTGCGAGAAATCTACGTGCAGATCGGTCCGCTAATGTTTGGTGGACAGCGTTGGAGTGCTCAAAGTGTTTTGCCCGCAGGTCCGGACGTTTGCGGGTGGTTTAATGGACGGCGTTGAAGATGCCCTCGGTGGTTACCACCTGTTTTGTTCGTGCCGTTAGAGGGTCCTAGCCCGATTCCTCCTCGTCCAAACAAAGCTCCTCTAAGTGACAGTCCAGTCGGACGATTCTCCCTTTGGAGGTGATGGCACCGTGCATGAATTTCTGTCCACTCACAAAGGGAACCAAAATATGCTATGCTAGCCGAGTATGGTTCCTATCCTCCTTCCATGATGCAATGTCACTACTAGGAGAGCAGTCTTGTTCTCTTTTCCTCTGTATAAATGTGGTGATGCCTAGCTCATCACTACCACTGTGGTCATCATGAGCTCGCTTGCAACTGCAAGAAGCAGCAACGCGCCGCTCCTCCTCCTCTTCCTCCTTCTCATTTTTGTTTCTTTACTGCACATCTGTGTGGGGGATTATCTCGATGACGCCTCTGCTCCCGCCCCCACTCCCGCCACAGCCACCCCGTCCCCCTTCTCATTCAGCTTTGATTTCTCCAACGCATCCACCTACCGCTTAGAAGACCTTAGGTTCGAGGGTGACGCAACCATGCACGGCGACCTGGTTGACCTCACCTGCAACACTTTCGGGAAGAACCCAAAGTTTTGCACGGGACGGGTGTCCTACGGGCACCCCGTGCCGTTCTACGACAACGTCACCGGTGAGGTGGCCAGCTTCCAGGCGCGGTTCACCTTCGCGATCCTCATCGACGACTATACTATGAACTACAAGGGGGACGGCATGACTTTCTTCCTTGGCTGTTACCCGTCCACGATGCCGCTGAACTCGGGTGGGGGAAATCTAGGCATCATGCCGGATGGCGACGGCAAGAGCCGGACCGCCTTCGGGAACGACCGGTTCATCGCCGTGGAGTTCGACACCTTCAACAACTCCTGGGACCCCAACACCACCTACGACCATATCGGCATCGACATCAGCTCCGTCATGGACTCGGTGAACACGACAGTACTAGATAGCTTCAGCCTCAATGGCTCCATGACGGCCACCGTCACCTTTGACAACACCACCCGGATGCTGGTAGCCAACCTGCACTTTGATGACCATACTTACATTGCCCCTGTTCAGGTCAGCACGCAATTACCCGATCCAGTCACCACCTTGCTCCCGCCTCAGGTTGCCATAGGGTTCTCTGCAGCCACAGGCAAAGACATGGAGCTGCATCAGATACTCTCATGGTCATTCAACTCCTCACTTGCTCCGCCTCACAAAGGTGGTTACTTATTCGTTATTTCTTCAAGGCAACTGCCACGAAAAGATACTAATTTAGTATTCCAAGAGACATTACTTATTCCACTAGTTAATCAAGTCTTGGCTCAGATCTATTATGTACTCAAGTCAATGGCTCAGATCTATTATATATGTACTCTTACCTAGGTAAGAGTGAGCATGCTAAAATTTGCCATACATCAAGTACTAACATGGTCCTTCAAGGCTTCAACTCCGCATGTTAGTAAAAGATGCTAATATGCTTAGATCTCATGTCGATATTCTGACGCTTCCATCAACTAGGCCCCCTAGCAAAAGATTAATATCGTCTAAAAAAGTAAAAGATTAATTAATGTTCTTATAAGCTTATAGGTCCACATGAAAGGCATCTTATGCTTATCCTTTTAAGGCCTAAGTATAATTATTTCTTCCAATAATATGCTTATGTCTCATTACTGTTGTGTTCCTTCAACTTGGCCTGTCGGCAAAAAATGCTAAATATGCTTAGACCTCCCACAATGGAGTATCATAGGGTATCGTCAGATTGGGTAGTTTCGGGAAGAACCAAAAGTTCTGTACGGGACGGGTGACCTCATCATGCAAACCTCATGCAATGTTAACCAGCTATATTGCTGGCATGAAATAATACTAAATGAGGAAAGAGATGATGCCGTTATCATATACTCCCTCCGTTCCAAAATAAATGACTCAACTTTATACTAACATTAGTACAAAGTTAGTATAAAGTTGGGTCATCTATTTTGAAACGGAGGGAGTAATTGATAGCATAGCGTAATAAGTATAAGGTGCTAGTTTGAGTCATAAAAAATAGAAAGTAAGGTCATCTAAAATATCAAGACATGATACTATGCATTAAGGGTATCATATGCGCGGAACTACTCACTGTAAGAGGTCTTAGAGCTCACATCGATAAGTATCCTTATAGCTCCACGGTGGTATCTGATGCTTCCTTCAACTAGGCACGCTAGCAGAAGGTACTAATATGCTTATAGCTCACATCTATTTGTATGATTATAGATCCATGGCAGTATCTGATGCTTCTTTCATCTAGGCCCTCTAGCAGAAGGTGCTAATATGCTTATAGATCACAACAATTAGTATGCATATATCCTTATAGCTCAAAATGAAAGGCTCTGATGCTTATCCATAAACTTAGCAAACTAGGAAAAGGCGATGCTATGCTTATATTTCACATAAATTAATATGCTTCTAGCTAGGATACTCTCATGGTCCTTCAACTCTGGCATGCTAGCAACAGATGCTAATATGCTTATTGCTCACAATGATTAATCAAGTTGTAGCTCCATGACAATATCCGATGGTTACACCATAAGATACCCATCACCATGGTCCTTTAACTTGGCCAGCTAGGAAATTATGCTAATATGCTTATAGCTCACAATGACTATTATATAATTATAGCTCCAAGATAGTATATGATTATGACAAATATATATTACCTATATGCATGACATGGTCCTTCAACTCGCCCTACTAGGAAAAGATGATAATATGCTTATATAAAGATCATAACTATGAATAGGCTTAGATGCTTATACCTCCGTGGTAGTACCAGATGCACATAAGCACCAAATACCCTCATTGTACTTAAACTCTGCCTGCTAGGAGAGAAAGTTAACTTGGACACATGAATTAATACAATTAACTACTAGTGTTATTTCTGTGCATGTAGATCATGACATGAAGGCTGCAGTTGTTGGAGGGTCGCTTGGAGGAGTTGTAGCATTGGTGGTTATGGTGTGGTGTATCATTGCATGTTTCAAGTGGACAAGGAGCACAAGCCATGAGGCACGAACTGGAGGACCCAAACGGTTCGAATACCGCGAGCTGGCTTCTGCAACAGACAACTTCTCTAAGGAGAGGGTTATTGGGAGAGGTGCCTTTGGAGAAGTCTACAGGGGTACATTCTCCAAGGGATCATCATCGGGTGCTCAGAATCAGGCGGTATGTCCTCCAAGGAATCATGTTCATCATCCTCCAAGGATTCGGGTGCGTCATCGAACTCAAACTCGAAAGAATCATACAGCGGTGAGGTGGCTGTAAAGAAGATCTTGAATGAGACAAGGGGAGGAAATATGGACTTCTTCGCGGAGATGAACACCATTAGTGAAGCAAAGCACAAGAATCTCGTCAAACTGAAAGGTTGGTGCTGCAAGGATAGTAACCGAAACATGCTCGATTTTATGTGCTGGTGCTGCAGGAAGAAGAAGGATGAAGAACTCTTCCTTGTCTATGAGCTGGTGCCTAATGGCAATCTGGAACACCACCTACACGAGAATGAGCAAGTGATACAGTGGCCAACAAGGTACTATACAATATCCATCATTGTTCTAAATAGTGACGGTCTTCCAAATCAGCTATAGCGAGGCTATACCTGGCTATTTCAGATAATTGTACACGAATCCTATAACTGCTCATTTAGCGGCTCCCTGCTCAAACCGCGGAGCTATAGCCTGCTATTTAAAACTTTGATATCCATACATGTGCAGCTTATTTATTTATTTTGTGATGATTAATGTTGTTAATTATTAACATTGTAGCATATTCATGAACTCATGTATTTAACTATGTATGTCTTGCAGGTACCAAATCGCTAAAGATATTGGCTCTGCTCTTGTTTACCTCCACCATGACTGCTCCCCGTACATTCTGCACAGAGACATCAAACCAGCCAACATTCTCCTAGACAACAACTTCAACGCCAAGCTTGCTGACTTTGGGCTGTCGAGGATCGGCAACCAGGACAATGCGACGCTAGTGACGACCGCTGTTGGGACGGAAGGGTACATAGATCCACAGTGCAGGAAATCAGGGAAAGTCAAGTTCAACCTTAGCTCAGACGTCTATAGCTTCGGGATCGTCCTGCTGGACATCACGTGCACACGGAAGTCCAGGGAGCAAGTCTGGGATCTGTATGTAAGGGGCAGGGTGCTGGAAGCTGCAGATGATAGGCTATATGGCTGTGGCGACTTGGACATGAGCCAGCTGGAGCGTGTGGCTATCCTAGGGCTCTGGTGTTCTCTTCCTGACAGTAGGAAGAGGCCTACCAGTCAGGAAGCAATGGAGGTCCTCGAACGTGGTGTGTCGTTGCCTGACCTTAATGACTTGTTGAACACTACTTCGGTGCCCTCCACAATGCAACAAGATACCTACACTACTAGTAGCTCCGGCCCGCAAGCACCTCCGTCAGATGAAAACCCTTTTGGTGAGCGGCATGCATGACTTCTGGGGGTCAATAATGCATTGCATAGTTGCTTCTCTCATCTACTTAATGTGTTCCAATAAGCGTCATGTTGGTATGGGTTTACATTCATGCCGGATTGGCCATATGTTGTATGGACGTAATATAGAGTTACGTGTAACACACTGTGTGTATGCATTTGCTTTGCATTCATGTTTGTTTGCTGATATATAGATATGGATGTAATAAGAGGTTATGTGGCAGATACATCGTACGTGTGGTCTTGTTTGCATTCATATTGGTTTAATAAACTTGGTTAACTCAGTAATGGGACTCGGTCATCTCCTTTTCTTACTTCCTGCGTCAAGAAAGCATGCAACTCTCATATAATTTTTTAAGAGGTCGAGTTGCTGCAATGCAATAAATAGTCATATTCCTAAGTTTTCAAAACAAAAATTAAGGACAGGAATAGCTGGGGACGTCGGCTGGGGGGTTTACCTGCAGCGAACTACTGGTTCCCCATGGGGGTGGGGGGTAGAACCAGCGAACCAGGTCATGACGACCAATACGAGCCCTGCCCCCGACTTCTACTAGGCTGGACGATTTCTACTAGGCCTTTAAAAAAAATGACAAATTTTGAAAACAAAAATGGTTCTTCTGTTCACATGACAAAATTAGAGAAATAAGTTTGTAGAAAAAAGCATAGCAAATTTCCATGATCCAAAAACGAAATTAAAATAAATTACCTAAACAGGAAGTACCTACAAAATGTGGCAAATAAAAACAAAAATCTAGTTGCCAACTCTTCTACAATCACTACTCGGAAATTCATTTTTGCCGAGTGTCACAGTCTGTGCCGAGTGCATTTCGTCCGGGAATCGGCAAAATGTCTTTGCCAAGTGTCATCGGAAAAATACTAGGCAAAAAGCGAAACTCGGTAACCGGAGCTTTCCGGAGTGTCGTGGACAAAACACTGGGCAAAAAAGATAATTCCCGAGCGCTACACTCAGCAAAAGGGTGTCTTTTCTGAGTGATACACTCAATAAAAATGGGTATTCGCTGCGCTGCAATGTTTTGGCTGTCGAGATTCCATACGACCTCGGATAAAGATGATCCAAAAATCAAAGCTTTTCATTTTGACAAGGCGAATAATTTTTATGTTGAGCACCTTTCATTTAAGGCAGTCTTAATTACACTTTTTGCCATGACAACATATGGTTTCGACACATGGCCCCTGCAAATGCATGGAAAAGGTTGTAAAATTAGCTTGAAAATGCTATGTGTGATCTTTAGTCTATGTTAGGCTTTGTCCAGGACAAGGGGAGGAATTTCAAACATGATGATACCAAGATTGACTCAACCCCAAACATCAAGTTATCCAAGGAAGAATCGTGGTTTCGAGAGAAAACATGTCACCTTTGCAGGCAATTCGACTGCTGCTTCATCCTTTGGCCTTGATTTTTTTTAAATACTTAGTCGATACCGTTACATGATCCATGTAAAAATTGGCATCTTTCGAGGTACGTTAGCTATATTTAAGTAATTAAATCCATTTGTAGGTAATTAAAACCTTATTCCGTCTTCAGGGACTGTCATCGTCTCACCTTCCCGAACAAGACACAGACCTTGACAGAACACGAAGAAACATCTAAAAACATAGCCCTCCCTCCGGCAAAGGCCGGGATCCACCGTTCCCTCGTGGCCCTAAGACCGCCGGAGACAAGGCAGAACGGCTGCAGTGCCGACGGGAGGTAGAGGACCACTAAACTTTGTTTAGGGAAGAGGCGGCTGCGTGAGGAGGCGGCAAACTAGTATGCTTTGGCGCAGAATTTCCATGTATTGAATAATGTAGGTGGCACTGTTCTTTTATTTTCAAGGTTACTAATTATTTTTCCATATAGAAGATCACACTTAGAAATGTTTTGACCAGTAAAGTTCTAGATGGTCTTACATTTTGGATCGTCTAACTCAAGGGGGGGAATAAAGATTGTGTGGGCATGGACAATGTCTTTAAGATGTAATCTGAGTCTTCAGCCACTGGCTTATGCTGCAACATATGTATAACGGCCAACCAACACAAATGATATTTCAAGAATACTTCTCGAGACAAATCTATGCACCTGATTTTTTTTTTAAGTTTCTGATCTATACTAGATAGTAAAAACGATATGGATGGCCAAAGTATTTAATGTTTTAACTTACTATATACGTAAAAAGTGACACTTTTTTGTGAACCGCAGGGAGCACAGAATAGGACGTCGATTTGTTTGTACCCGAAGATGCTTCCCATTGCCGTGCTTGACTCACATACCCACCAAGTCTTCCTTGTCTCTAACACCACACAACTTGCCGGTAGGTGGTAAGTCGTGTTCTCCGAAGATGCCAAACTAGACTCAGTCATTGCGTTACTGGTTTTTAGGAGAAAATGAAGGCCACAGCAATATGCTACATACGTTGAGGCAACCAGCTAGCAAGCTAGCAGCGCACAACTTAGCCACCATGGACGCGTGGGCATGTTTGCAAGTGTAAACTCTGAAAGGAGATCGTCGCATCTTCTCCGACGATTCTCCGGAGAAGATACTGCACATATGATAATATATATTGATGAAATTACGTATGTACATACTACACATATATGTATATGTACATTTTTTTTTCAGATTTATGTAGGTGTAGAAACAATGATTTTCATAGAAAATGAGCTATATAGAGCTTCTTACCGTGTTGTATGTTTTGAGATTTCAAGAATTCCTATATATTTGTTACGGTTTAGAAAAAATGACATTCTAACATAAAATGAATAATATTATATGATTTTGTATTGTCAAACCATAACTTCTGCCTCACTCAAGAAATTGCATTAAAAAGAAAATATAGATGCATGGTGCCTGCGCGCAACATTTTTTTTCTATATTCATCTTGTAAATTTGCATCATACTCACTTTTGTTGCACTAAAGATGATGCACTCGCATTTGTGAGGGCCACTTTGCTAGCTAGTTAAAGAAAAGAACGTTAGTATATGGCCATGGACGCTTAGCATTTTCTTTTTTGCCGAATGATGCTTAACACTTAATTAACATATGAATTGTATGTATCTGTGTGGTGCCTGAGTACGTCGTTTGATATTTGAACGGACATGTTGGTGACTTTTTGGCAGAAAAAAGTCAGCATCAAGATTAATTATGAGCATGTATTGCAGATTGTTTAGTACTTTTCTCTGGGGGACAAATTTACTTGATCAATTCGACGTCAATAAATAAATGTCTTAACAATAATTTGAGGGGTGAATATATAGTTCTCCCTCTGTAAAAAAATATAAGAGCGTTTAGATCACTAGTGATCTAAATGCTCCTATATTTATTTGCAGAGGGAGTATGTAACTATCTTGTTTTATTTTTGCAAGAGATACTACATGCTATAAGTCGACAATTGTTTGTAGTGAAGACACTGCCACCAATTGTCATTTTCGTGCTTGACCCAAATACTCCTCAATTTGTCTTTTAATTAGCACCAACTTGCCGGTAGGTACGCCATTTTTGTTGAAACCACTCTCAAGCTATCAATTTAATAAACTCAATTATTGGGCTAGTTGCTGGGAGAAAAGTCAAATCAATGCTACATACGTACGCTCAAGTAACCAAAACCAGCACAACTAGGCTATAGCTAGCAGGCGTCTATAGACCACCAAGGCACCAACGTCCACCATGTACGATGCAGATGCAAGTGTAAACTCTAAGAGGATTGCGCATCTTCGGGGAAGCAAGAGCTTGGGGATCTGATCGGCACATAAGAACAAGGTACGTACCACCGACGACAGATTCAGTTCAGTGCTGTACCGTCTGCTGTTTGCTGCAAATTTAGTGAGCAGTTCTAGCAGGCCACCGGAAAGCTACAAGCGTCTGGTACCTCTGACAAATCCGAGAAGACTGCGAAGTCGACGTGTCCCTTCTCCGCTTCGCCTCCTGCAAAGTGCCGCCGGACCGCATACCCCGCCTCACCTTCACCTCAGCCTGTCACCCGTGGCACAGGAGAAGGTAGGATCTTGTGTTCCCATTCTGTTTTGAAAGAAGGATATATATACTCTAGCTAGTTGTTGAAATCTCGAATTTTGATGGTTGATTCCCTAATGATGTTGAAACGATAGCACCGATTCCTCGGAATTTCACCTTCAAATCTCCCTACTCATGCATCAATTCGATTTTAATTATAGCCACATTTAACCTGTTAATTAGCACATGATTTGTTGAGTGTTTCACAAAAAAACTACCAGAATTCGATCAAAATTAGAAACCCAATCCAAAACCAATGCCATCAATTAAATGAGAGGCTACCAATCCTAAGGAGCTTACTGATATAGTAGACTCGTTTGCAGTAGTCCCATGAAGATGCGAATAATTAATACGAATGATTAATTAGAGTTTACTACGGATTCATTAGCATTTGTTGTGGGGAACAAATTAATTAGGATTGATTACAGATGGAAGGACAAATCTACCACAACCAGTCATTGTTAGAAAATACGAAATTACCAAACCCTCCTTGAGACAAACTTTGGGTCCAACATAATTACTATTGGATCCAACCATAATTACTATTGGATCAGTTATATACTACACCTTAAAATCTGTAGTAAGATGTACCGTAAAATAACTCTTATTGTTTGTGGGTATAAATATGAAGTAAGAGGGTTGCTTAATTTGTGAGGTTCTACTTAATTTCACTTTTCAGCTGTTCCTGCAAAGTTTTTGGCACGTGCTTGCTATTATTAAAATATATGAAAATAGTTAAATTAATGCAGCTATCGCTTTATTATGCAGATGGTCACCTAGAGACAGTGAGGAAAATATGCACCTAGGCCTCCAACCAACAGTGAGGCATTAGCAACTCTCCGAGAGAAAGTAATGGCTGAAATTGTTCTTCTTCTAGTCATTGAAAAGATGGTAATCGCCGTAGCAAATGGAGCAGCAAATCAGGCGAGTGCTCATTTTTCCAAGTATGGGACCCAACTAATAGAGCTACAGGGCAGCATGGGCCGCGTTGTTAGGGAGCTTCGTATAATTCATGATGTTCTATGTCAAATGGACATTCGAAACCGCCACAATCAAGTGTATGAGGGCTGGTTGGATGAGGTGCGGAAGGTAGCACATGCGATGGAGGATATGGTGGATGAGTACATGTATCAAGTTGGCCGGGAACATGATACTGGGTGTTGCTTCTACCTGAAGAAAGGGCTTAGAAAACCAAGATCTCTGCTTTCCTTGAATCAGATATCTTCCAAAGTGAAGGAAATAGAGAAAGACCTTGCACACCTGTCAGAGATGAAATACCGATGGGTTCCCATGATAAACAATGAAGATACTGGCAGCTTGAATTACATGGTCAAGAAGTCTCAAGATCTAGCAAACATCTCACGTTCCCTTGATGACGAAGATCTAGTTGGGGTGGATGAAAATAGAGGAAAACTTGAGCAATGGTTGGGAAGTGACGATGTGGAACGTTCCCTGATAACACTGATAGGAATGGGTGGGCTGGGCAAAACAGCTTTAGCATCAAATGTCTATAGGAAAGAGAGAGAGAAATTTCAGTGCCATGCATGGGTCTCCATCTCTCAAACTTATTCTAGAGAAGATGTCTTGAGGAATATAATCAAGGAATTATTCAAAAATGAAGTCAGTGGTCCATCAAACATTGCAGCGATGGATATCACAAGCCTTGAAGAGACATTGAAGAGGTATCTAGGGCAAATGAAGTATTTGATCATATTAGATGATGTTTGGACTCCAGATGCATTTGAAGACCTGTCTAGGTCACTTGTTTGTAATGGTAAGTGAAGCAGATTGATAATCACAACACGGCAGGGTGATGTTGCCGCACTTGCTTCTCAAGGACACATATTAACACTTGAACCTTTACCAGAAGACAAGGCTTGGGATCTTTTTTGTAAGAAATCTTTTCCAAAAGAAACAAACCATCACTGTCCTGAGGAGTTGAGGCTTTTGTCCGAGGAAATACTTAGCAAGTGCAAAGGATTGCCTCTTGCTATTGTGTCAGTTGGCAGCCTCTTGCATGTGCGTGAGAAAACCGTTGAAGAATGGAAAAGAATAAATGACCAATTGAGTTGGGAGATACTTAATAACTCAAGGCTCGACCACATAAGGAATGTGTTGCATCTGAGCTATATCTACCTTCCAACATACTTGAAGAGTTGTTTCCTGTACTGCAGCCTATTTCCAGAAGACTATCTTTTTCGCAGAAAAACTCTTGTACGGTTATGGACGGCGGAGGGGTTCATCGTGGAGAGGGGTGTAAGCACATTAGAAGAAGTGGCAGAAGGTTATCTGAAGGAGTTGGTTAACAGGAACATGCTACAACTTGTTCGCAGGAATGCATTTGGTAGGATGAAAAGATTCAGAATGCATGATATCATACGTGAATTGGCAGTTGATTTGTGCCAGAACTATCGTTTTGGTGTTAAATCTGAGGATTATATATGCGGGGGTACTCTTCATAGGGATGGACGGAGATTGGTAGTGCACAAACTAAAGAAGGATATTCATCATTCATTTTCTAGCATACATGGACTTCGAACTTTCATTACACTGGACAAAAGCATGCCGCCATTAACCCTGCTACCTCTAATATCTGAGAATTCAAGATATATGACAGTGCTAGAATTAACTGGCCTACCTATCGAGAAGATTCCCGATGCTATTGGTGATCTTTTTAATCTCCGCCATTTGGGCTTGCGGGATTCAAAAGTGAGGTATCTCCCAAAATCCATCGAGAAGCTTTTGAATCTGTTGACACTGGACCTCTGTAGATCTGACATACATGAGTTGCCTAGAGGGATTGTCAAGTTGAAGAAGCTTAGGCACTTGTTTGCTGAGAAAGAAACTGTGTCAGGACGAGACTTTGGACTTAGCAGTGGTGTATGCATCCCCATTGGGCTTGGGAACCTAACAAACCTGCAGACTCTACAAGCGTTGGAAGTGCAAGATGAATCCATTAAGCAACTAGTGGAGCTAAGGCAACTCAGAAGCTTGAAGATATGCAATGTGAAGGGAATCTACTGTGAACACCTCCACGAGTCTCTGGTGCAGATGCCATTTTTGTCCTACCTATATGTGGGTGCAAGTGACAAGAATGAAGTTCTCATGTTGAACACCCTCCCGACTAGCCTGCAAAAGTTAAGGTTGAACGGAAGATTGCCGGAAGGGACACTTTCGAGGGGGTCTACTCTCTTTCAAGGTGTGGAGCAGAACATGTATTCACTACGCCTGTCTTGGTCGCAGTTGAGAGAAGACCCTTTGCCATCCCTTTCCCAGTTGGTGAATTTGACAGTTCTTCACTTCTTTAGAGCATACAATGGAGAGAAGCTGACGTTTCTCACGGGATGGTTTCCCAACCTGAAGCATCTCTCTCTAAGAGACATGCCTAACCTGAAGCGACTAGAGATAAAGCTAGGTGCCATGGCGACCCTGGAATCATTTACGTTAGGCAGCCTAAACAGCATGGCGGAGGTCCCACCTGGCCTTGAGTTTCTCATGCCCCTCCAGTATCTAGGCTTCTTCCAAATTACCCGCGACTTCCTCAAGTTGTTGTACCAATGTCCTCAACTTGTTTGTACGCAATGGCAACACACTCTCCGCGACGACGACGACGATGACGACCGGTGATCCTCCCATAACTTGCATGTAAGTTGATCCCTCTCGACTGTGAAATAGCATTATCAGTTTATCACTTATATCACTCTCAGCATGTTAATTAGTGCACTGAACACCTTGCTGGTTATGTAGGCCGCCATAGAAAAAGGAAGATATATGCGCCTCGGTTCGATATCTGTTCTACTGCTGCTCTACAAGACTGGGCTGCTATATTGGTTGCTTGTGAAGTGTGATATTCAGAGTTCCTACTGATTTCGTCTGTGGCGTTGAAATAACAAGACACATCCTGCTTGTGTCGCAAGACTGAATTACTCGATCACTTTTTACGCGTTAATGCGTTCAACTATTGTGTGTATTCTATTCATGTGAGCTTGTAAACTATGATCGGTACTGTCTATTCCGGCCGTGCGTGTTGAATAACTAAACCATTTGCGTGAATTTGTGCGCCCAACTATTGTGTGTATTCTATCCGTGTGGGCTTGTAAACTTTAATCGATACTGTATGTTCCAGTCATGCCTGTTAAATAAATAAACCATTTGTGTAAGAATTTTCCTTGTGTATAGCATTTATTATATTTAAAGTTAGTACAAAGTTGAGTCATCTATTTTGGAACGGAGGGAGTAAAATGGCATTGATGACGATGAGGAGGAATAGAGTTCCATAATTGCAATTTTCATGTGAAAAAACCTTCAGCCTAGCTATACAAATGAGTGACAATCAACTACTAGTAGTTTGCAATGACGACCAATTCCGGTTGTTGCTAAGATTGCAGAATCCTGACAAGAGTATTAGACAAACCTAAGAAAAGAATTTTGGGACGGAGGGAGTACGTAGTATCAAGTTACAGAATAGGACATTGCCAGGTGACCAGGGACGCTTAACACTATTTATCTATTGGGTAGGCTGTAGAGGGGACAAATAGTTACCCAAGATAGCCTTATCTTTTTTCCGCCTTTTTAACATTACAAGATACATGTATATTCCGCCTTTTTAAAAGATGACGCGCAAATATCACCCTCGAGGCCACGACATATATACGGAGTGTACTTTTCCTTATTAACTTTATCGTCGCATAAGAAATACCACTGTTTCCATTTCCATTTTTGATCTCCCTCAATACAACAGATTGGTCAGGGCAAGCCACCTCGATGCATCTCTAATAATATACTGTGCTCAGCCCTTCCAAGAAAAAATATCAGCCACACGTTTGTACAATTTGTGCATTTCAAAATTCATTTTCTCTTTCCTGTAAACGGACTCTCGACAACAAATCGGTATATAACTTCCGCAGAAAGGTGCATCTCTGACATTCTCAGAACGGCAATGTCCCTGTCAGCCGGATGTGCTCGAGGGTGCGCTTCAGGCCGTACTGCTGAACAACCCGGTTCCCAGCCCTGAAACCGTCCCCGTAGGCAACGGAGGTGTCCGACTCGATCTGGTGCTTGAAGAAGTCGCCGAGCTTCCGCTCGAACTGAGACCTTCCGCCCTTCTTCGACGATGCGGACGACGAAGAGGATGAGGATGTCGACGCGGCGTTGCTGCCTGATCCTGCCATGATCTCCGACTCGATCCACAGGTGGGCGAGGACTTGGCATATGCCCTCTTCTATATCTGGACTGAGAGTGCGGTATCCTGTGAATGCACGTACTCATTAGCATGGAATGTCCATCTTCATTATTCCATTAGACAGTACTCCCTCCGTCCCATAATGTAAGACGTTTTTTGACTCTAGTGTAGTGTCAAAAAACGTCTTACATTATGAGATGGAGGGAGTAGATACTTATAAATGGTATAATAAGCTGATGCAAACTTTTCTTGGTAGATAAATTAGTGTTGATTGTCTTGTCATTGCTAATATACTTGTGATTATTGATTTCTTGAATGGGATTACCAGCAGGTTGTACAAAGTCTCATAGCAAGATAACACTACTTCAAGCCCTGAAGATCTAAGTGAGGAGTTCATTAAATTCAGTTGCTAATTCTTGGTTCTAAGTTCAGTTGCCGCGGCAGAATGTGAGATTCTGGCCCTGGCAGGAAAACTCTTTGTCATCCCTCACCAGGCTTGTACAAGCTTGCTAAACAAAAAGAGAATCGCAACTTCTGGTAAAAATTTTGAAACGAGACCTTTAGTCTTTACTGTGAGCAAAGCACTAGCAGATTCATTACAAAATCTACTAGTACATGCTTAAATAGAACTCATGTAACACCCAGTAGAGCATAATTAGCGATAAAGTGCATAATATTAAAGACCAGGTCTCCATTGACTCATAACAGTACAATTTAATACCACTTCAATGGCTGTTGCTAAACTGTTTTAGTGATTCAGGCGGGAACTCACTCTCCCCCTGTTGATTAGCTTAAAAAATTGTTTAGTGAGAGCGAAGACGTGGTATTTAGCAAGTTATTTCTGACTCTCCGACTTTCATGCACTACGAGTCAGTATCATATCTTATTACCAACACAATATCTAAATACCAGAAGAATGAAAGACAACCTTTAAGTCGCAACCATGCATGCATCATCTCATGAGCTAAAATTGAACCTGTCAACAATCTGCAAGAACAAGAACTTATTAGAGACTCGCAAAGTCATAGAAACACATTCAGAGTTCATCAGGTTCGAACAACAAAAGATGCAGATCATGAGAGAGCGATTCTTTAAGTAACAGGAGAATATCCATTGATGAAGCACAACATAATGGTTTTGCTCATTAGTTCCCTTGATTAAACTCGTAGCCCAGAATATCTTCAAATTATCCATTAATTCATATCTTCTTTGACAACACAAAAGGAACAATATACTAAATCAGTTGAAGCAGAACTATATTAGTAACTGTTTCTATTGCTTTTCAACTGGAAGCTGTTGATTTTGACATTGTTATTTCTTTACAGGGACAATTCTGACATTATGAAGCAGAAAATTAATGCTTTTACCTTGGGAGACCATACAGAATGAGAATTGCAGTCACTTCGCACCGCCGTGTCAACCTATACGGCTCTGTTATCATTTCCATAATTTTGTTTCCAGTCATTCTTGGTCTTCTCAATATCTGAAAATAATATTGACACGTAGTCAGAACCCAGCAGAACAAATGATGAAAGAACCAGTTATCTTGTGTTTGGAACAGTTCTCACCGTGCTAACAGTCTGCTCTTCTGATAGGCACAAACCTCTTGTTTCAGGAAGGTGGTGGTGTCCCTAGTTTCCACAGAAACAAAATAATTACAACTAGTAGGATAGAGGAAACTGAAGAATTAATGGTGGTTCAGTTCAGCATAACCAACATACAGTTTTCTCTCCCTCCATGGCCTCATTTAGAGCCTGTCTTTCTACAAGAAGCAGAGGAACCTGTTGTTCCACTTTCATATTGAGACCTTCATAAAATTCCTGTATTTCGAGGTAAAGAGGCTGGCACTCATTTGTATCCATTACTGCAGAGTCAAGGCACTCCAGGCAGAGCTTACGACCATCATCAAGCAATACATATCTTGATTCCCTTGGCTGATAAGTAAATGAACCATATTGGAATGAACTGAGCCAAAATTAGGAGATGGCAACTTATCTAACCAAGTATGCCCAAGATCAAAATTCTTGAAGCAAACAAGATAACTGAACATACCTCCATTCTTTCACAACTACAGCATCTTGGAGTACCATCCACCTCATGTGATGGACAGTATTTTTGTAACCAAAAAGGATGTGCCCTATATTCGATAAGGCCGTTCATATTTGTAGGAATCTGAACAAGGAACCACAAGATGGTGCATAAAAACCAAAATCAAAGACGGTAAACAAAAACTTAAACTAGATATTTAGAATTTTGTCACTGTATACATGCTTCCAGGCTTACAGAATTGCAATAAATGAGGACAGATGAAGCATTGCAACCATAAAGAAAATAAATCACTTCGTCCAATAAACACATTATTTTTGGATTGGAGGAGTATTAGTTTATTTTTTGGTGGCAAAGGTTGCCATATAAAATGCAGAACAAAGTGAATCGTCTTATGCAAACGGATCAGAAAAGATAATGAAGTGATTCTTACAAATTGCTTGCAGACATCACATTTTGGGTGAAAGCGCTCCTTGTAACAAGTTTTATGGTATGGATGGTTTCCTGACATGGAGAACTGCATGTTTTTGTTGGTAAGGTCAATATATCAATGCAACTGCTTAATTAGTACACCAAACAACAAAGAGCTACCTCATAGTCATATATTGGCTGATTACAAGCATGGCAGCAAAAGCACTCTGGATGCCAAACAGCTCCCATGCAACTAAGAAAACGTCCATGGCCAATCTCATTGTTACATCCAGCACATGTCCTGAGAAAAGAAGCATATATAACGTCAAATAGTCACAGAGCACAGATAACTCCCATAATTGCTTGCAATCACAGAGTGTTCTGGACCAACACAACATTCTCCTGGCATGCTTTAAGAAACAAATTATACACTCTCGTTTTTTTACCAGGTATCTTGTTCTTTTCTTTTGACAGCATCAGCCTATTTCACACACCCAAGACACTTCATGTGAAGATATAATTTACAGTATCGCACCCTATGGTATCTTTCTGCTCTTCAATAATCACATGAAATGGTTTATCGAATAAAGACAGTGGCAAATCAAGTCTGACGAGTTTTTCCTTTCACGTCTATGCTGGAGCTCCCCATTTCAAACCACAGTTTGTTTTTTTTTTCTAGAGGACATTTTGAATCCGTGTATGAAGGACCGAAAAATTGTACAAGTTAAATGCATAAATTTCAAAATTCAGAGAAAAACTGTTAAGGCTGCACTTCTTTTTTCAGAAAACATTGTTGGGGGTTGGGGGGTGGCCTTTTAACTTCCTAGCGGATATGCAGACTCAAATTATAAGTTCTCACGCAATACACATTATCACTGATATGATCATGTCAAACTCTAAATCCAAATACGATATTCAGGGAATGAATTACCAACGTCAACATGACATGTTCACATCATAGTATGTCTAGAAGACAGCTTCTATGGATCTGGATTTTATTTATAATACTTTCTTTCTGGTTAATTCTCATAGCAGTTCAAATGTGTGTCACTTCACATCAATCAACTCAAAACAGAACATACAAATAAAATATTAGCATGCTAAAGTAATACACTAATACAAACCTGAATCCAGACGAAAACATAAATGGTAATTGTTGATATGAATTGCCACCGTTGGCGCTGCCATTTTCCCGAGCACGAGGGTGTGCACTATTTTCACGAGCACGAGGGGGCGAGGTATTTTCATGAGCACGAGGGGGTGATTCAACATTCAAACTTTCCTGAATAGCTCTTGCCAGTTGTTCATCCTCATCTAAATGCAGATCCTTTCCTAAAAGGAAAAAACAAATAAACAAGAAAGTATTACAAACTAAATATCATTTCGAATGTACGGTCATAAGGCAATGGAAGACTGGAGAATACAATGAGCTTGAATAGCTTGATAGGAACATCCAAACAACACATCATTTTTATCTCTGACAATTGGTGTCATGCCTCAGTGATCTAACTCACAGCCCAAAACAATAGTAACGAATATATGCAAATGTTTATCCCAGGAATTTTGATTGATACATCTAGAGCAATAGAATTTGCACCACAATTTTCTCCAAATTATATGAGAAATAAACTACTTATATCGATCAAGTAGTTGCCAGAAGAAAAAACATTAGCCAAGTGCCTTATTACAATATGGAATTATTTATGCTCTGTTGGATTTTACTTACATCCATAGTCCAAAGACATCTATAAGAAAGTTTGTCCATTAAAAACTAGGTAAGTCTGAGTGCGTTCTTATTCAAACATGCAAATTGGTAAAGATAGCCAAGCTCTGAAACAACAAATGCCAAGAATAATCTGCAATAAACTAGCCCAAAAAACTTTTGTAGTAGTAGTAGTAGAACCTCAGCAGAAATCAAGGCATAAGAAAAATATAAGAGGATAAACACCGATGACAAAGCACGCTTCTGGGCAATGAGCATTTCAGCAGCACATGTAATAGATACAATACTAACCTGTTTCCTTTGGTTTTCTGTGTTCCTCTTCCAATAAAGAAAGTGCTATAGCACGGTCAATATCCTCATTATCAAATTCCGAAAGGGGATCCTACATCGAGTGCGGAAACTGGATCAGCTACATAGTCAAAGACATGGTTTTTATTTCCTTTGAACCTTAAATTTCAAATACCAACATAACAGTATATAAGCTTGGTATATTCCAAATTAATTAGCGCTCAAACTAGAATTTAGAGGTATAGTCACACAGAAATTAGCTGGTTCACATATTTATGGATACATCTCAGTCAAAGTACAATTACCAACAGCAGATGGAAAATAATTAATACACCCTCTGTCCACTAATGTACGACGCTTTGGCAGTTCAGTCTTATATTAGTGAACAGAGATAGTATCATTTAGTGAGACAGATAAACGACAAACAAGGTGGCCTTCCTTTGATGGTAATGATGTGTTTTAATAAGGGGCAATTGCATCTATGCACCTCCAAAGTACTAGAACTACATATATAAATCTGCAGACCCCTTAAAAACACTCAGGAAATTGGCTGGTTCATATATTTATGGATGCGTCTCAGTCAAAGTACGTTTATCAATGGCAGGTGGAAAATAATTAGAGGGTGTTTGTTTCCAGGGACTTATTGGTCTAGGGACTTAAATAAGTCCCTATAAGTCCCATCTAAACCAAACAGTAGGGACTTATAGGGACTTAAAGTGGGCATTTGGGACTTATGAAATAAGACTCTCAATGAGGGACTTATAGGGACTTATAGTTGTAATATGGTCTTATAGAGACTTATAAGTCCCAGAAACCAAACAGGTAGGGGCTTTTTAGGGACTTAGGACTTATAAGTTGGGACTAAAAAAAGTCCTAAGACTTATGAACCAAACAGGGCCTTAATATCATTTAGTGAGACAGATAAACGACAAATAAGCTGGCCTTCCATTGATGGTAATGATGTGTTACAAAACAAGGAGCAATTGCATTTAAGCACGTCCAAAGTACTAGAACTACATATATAATAAACCTGCAGACCCCTTAAAACACTAAATCGGGCAGATGGTGAGCATCAGAGGTGTGCGAGAGTTGTTATCGTGGGCAGAGCGTAAGGAGTGGGCCTGACGGGGTCCACTGCCTCTATTGCACACCACATCTCAGGGATATCTGGTTTGTCGACACCAGCAGCCGTGAATGGCAATGCCAGCAAGTCGAACGGCACCTGTGTGGCGCTCCTGAATACAACACCACTTGCAATCACCAGTTCCATCAAAGGCATGGTGCTGCAATCTAAGTTGCACAAGCTATCACACGATTAAAGGTGAAGCATCTATTGCGGTTGGTCAAGGATAGATTTGTATCTCCCCTGATGCGTGCTCCTTGCATCAGTAACAAGGTTTAACATTCATTAATCTGTGATGGAAGTGATGTAAGTCTTGTTGTTATATAAGGATAATACGGTAGTTGCAGTTTTGAGGGAGATTATCTGTAATTTCGGAACTTTTTCCATAGACATAATGGCCACTAATAAAAAAAGAGTGCTCAAGACTTCATATAAGTATATAGATGTAGCATATTTGGGAAACGGTAATTATACATGTATTACAGTGGCATATAACTTATAAACAGAGTGCGCAGCAAAGTGAAATATCCTTTTACTATATACATGGGTGCCATTCGAGCTTCCGTAAAGCTCAATTCATGCGTGTCTCCTTTGCCCATTCAGTTAAATAAAATGGCAAGGGTAGTGCATCACGCATTGGAACACCATTGAACCCTTTTTGCTGAGAGGGTAGTGTATCACACCGAAGTACTTACAATCACAACAGTGGAAGTGGAGGGTTCATTCCATCTTGTCTCTTCTGCAGGCTTGCTTTGTTCTCGCCCTTCCGAGATGTTGTGGGTCGAACCTCTAAAAAATTTGGTCAACCAACCCATATTTTCCCAAATGGCAACGAAGGAACACCGTTATCTGCAATCAACTGATAATGTTAGGACACGCAGAAACGGTAGCTACAATTTGTGGGAGACAGAATCAATGCTCAAGGATGGCAAACAATCATCAAAGCTAGTCAACTTAGTGTAGACCGCTTATCTTGTAAAATGCACAACTGCTTAAAATGCCCTCACCCAGCTAACCAGTAAATAACCATCTAGGTCACAGAAATAGCTAGCGTGATGGATAACGGTCAAGCAAGGATCCCCACAAAGCCAATCCAACTTATGAAAAGGTACTCTTAAAGCTTAAGTTTTCTATCACTAGCAGCATCCTGTCAGAACTTAAAGCTTAGGAAGGTAGGTGGTATGTTATATGACACCTTGTAGAGCAGGACTTAAGGATGTGCTGCTATTATACATGATGCAATTCAACACTTTGCCAGTAAGAGAAATGTTTAATCAGGATTCAGCAGTTCCCCATCTAAGCGATATCATCCCTTCTCTGGGATTTTCATTCTCCCCACCTGAAAACCCCAGCGTGTCCCTAGATCATGCCAACCCCTGTTTTCTACTCTGGGTAGCGATGACCGAGCAGCAGAGCCACGCAAAGAGCAGTAAGAGACCGCTGGTTAACAAATACACGAGGAGCAGCACGGTGACCAATCGGTAACGGCTACCAATTAACAGAAAACGAGTGCGGCGCGAGTATATATGGAAACTAGTGTTCCCCTTTTTGGATTGGAGGAAACCAGCATGGGTGGTTCCACTTGTTCCCTGCATGTTGACAGATTGCAGGGAGCGTGCTTCTGCATTTGGATCACAGGCCGCACAAGCTACTGACCACTAGACAGATTACATAGCATTCGTCGTCTCCACAGCACAACGAAATAGCTAAAAAAAACAGGTACTGAACGCAGGCAGGCAGGCGGATAGAGCAGTCCGACAGTTAAACTAGGCGAGCAGGAGGAAAACGAAAGGTACCGAGCGAGATCGACCTCGCGCGACGGGGGGCCCGCGGCCGCGGGCGGGAGGCGGGGGCGGCCGGCGCAGCGATCCGGTGGGGCGGGGGGGCAGCCGGCGTCGGCGACGGCGGGACGCGTCGGGCGGCGCCGGGCGCTACGCGGGGGGAGACGGATGGATACAGATCGGAGGGGGGCCTCCGCCGGGCGCCGCGCCCGGGGAAGAAACGGCGTGAACCGGACCCGCGAGGGCAGGGCCCCGGCTCCGGCCACCCCGACCGCGGGGTCGGTCGGCGGGGCGGTGGATCGCTCCGGGCCGCGGCGGGATTGGGCGGGCGAGCGGCGGACGGCGAACGGCGAGCGCCCGCCCCTCCGCCTCTCCTCCTCTGTACCGGCAGCGTGAGGAGAGAAGAAACCGACGGGGAGGAAGGAAGGGGGAGGGGGAGGGGGCTGCGGCCTGTATCGTCCGTCGTGTCGTACGCGTCGCCGTGTCGTATGTATACGCGCACGCCAACGACCACCGTCTCGCTCAGTCAATGCGTTTGACCCCTCCGCTCCCCCCTCTCTCCCCGCAGGCACGCCGTGGTCCCCCCTCCCCCGGTCCTCCTGGGGCGCGCCGTTGCCGGTGAGGCCACCGCCGCGGTTCGACACCGGGCTGCTAGCCGCGGGCTGTCGCTGTCGTGCCCCGAGAACAACGCCGTCTTTCTCTCCCCTCCGTGACGTCGTGGGTGGCGTCGTCTTGTCGGCGGGCAACAGGCAACGGTACGGTAATGCCGTTCGGTTGACGTTCACCGAGAGGGGTGGCGATTGCGAACGTTTTTATTGGCAATTCAAGGATGGCAATTTTAGTTTGCAAGAGTGGGAATTTCATGATGAAAAACAGAATTCAAGCAGGTTGCCATGATTGCCATCTTCCCGCGAACTTTCGCTGGTATGAGGTGTAAACGCGGCGTCACCTCCCTCCCGGTCCCCTCTTCTATTTGTCGCCACAGTCTACACCCAAGCACGCGGTGGTCCCCCCTCCCTGTTCTACGGCGGGCTCCTGGGCCGCGCCGCCGCCGGTGCAATCATCGCCGCGGTTCGACACCGGGTTGCTAGCCGCGGGCCATCGCTATCACGGCCCGAGAACAACGCCGTCTCCCCCCCCCCCACCCTCCTATTCGCCGCCATGTCGGTGGGCAATAAACAATGGTAAGGACATTCAGCTAACGTTCATCGAGAGGTGGTGGCGACTGCGAACGTTTTTACAGCCAATTTATATTCCGCAAGGATGGCAGCTTTAGATTGCAAGCATGAAAACTTCCCAATGATAAAACAGAACCAAAGGACAGATTGCCATGATCGCCATCCCCCCGTGAGCTTTCGCCAGTTACGAGGAGCCGTCATAAACAACTCGGTGTCACCTCCCTCCCGGTTCCCTCCTCGATTCGCCGCCGCCTCCGCCGTCGCACCCGAGAGCGAAAACGCGCGTGCGCGTTGATTAGTGCAACTGCAATCCATCCAAACAATAAATTACTACTCCCTCTGTAAATTAATATAAGAGCGTTTAGATTACTAAAGTAGTGATCTAAACGCTCTTATATTAGTTTACGGAGGGAGTACTCACTAAATCAGCATAATCAACAAGTGTAACCGCAATCCAAACATCAAATCCCCCCCCCCCCCCCCTCCGCTGGCACTAGCCGGTGAAGCCCCCTCGGCCGTCCATCCCCGGACCTCCCCGATCCGACGGCCGTCGCCGCCCCACAGTTTTCCGTTGGATTCCCTGCCCCCCCGCCCCGGATCAACATCGCCACCGCATCTGCTTCTCTCTCTCTCTCTCTCACCCGACGCCAATCTCCTCCTCCTCCTCGAATCCTCCCCGCCGATCGGCCCTCCTCCGCCGCACCTCGCCGCCGGCAACCCCCCCGCGGCTTCCCTCCGGCCACCCACCATCACGCGCGCGCGTCTCCGTCCAGCACGCGCGCCCGGGCAGCGGCTCTTCCCAGCGGCGCAACCGCCACCGGCACCGCCGATCTCGGGTGAGTCCTCCTCCCGCTCCCCCGCGCCTGCGGGCCGCCTCCCCCTCGCCCCCGCATTCGGAATCCCGCCGATCGGTTTTCCCGCGGTTCAGTTGGTAGGGATTGGGGTTGACAGTTAGAATCGTGCAGAGATTGCGTGCGCCCGTTTTGAGGGGAAGCGGCGGAGTCTCCGCGTTGGGTAGCACGAACGGGTGATCACCGGCGGGCCGACGGGCGAGCACCGTCCATTTCCTCTGCTTCCGTTCAATACCAAAGTGTGCAATCGGATGGATAGCAATTGCTCTGCTTTTGGTTAGGTTTTGCTCAGTGCATAAACACACTTGTGGTTACTCCAAGTGCCAGTTGACATTACTGCCGGGCTTCATTGTATTTTATTTACTGTTGTTGCCTAGAACCGAATCCCTTGATGGTGGTAAGTAGTATATGGAAGCAAGTAAATGTGGGGAGGCATCAGTTATTTCCAGATTTAATCCCCTCCCAACTAGTAAGGGGTTTGTTAAAGCACTGTGTGATCCATGCCGGTGTCCGTTCAGCAATTCAGTCGTGACTTAATTGCTGGTGTTTCCGCCCTCTGATCATCATGACTTGATTGTTTCTGAATGTGAACAAGATCCCATTTTAGGTGGTAGCTGCCATAAGGGATATGGCATGAGATACGGCAAGTTTAGTTTTAGGTGGTGTTTCCCGCCTATCTCCATTTTAATATCCAGCCATTTCAGTGTAATAATCTGCATCTGCGTGTGGTTCCCCCTTTGTTTATCTTATTATGTGATTGACTGTGAATGTGTATGTATGCTATTTTGGATAGTAGCAGCTGCCGTACGTCATTAAGAAAAATAAAGGTTAGGATTTTCTGCTTATAACGCCACTTGATCATAGTAGATGTAATTAGTTGTGCATAAAGAACTTATGTTTTGACAACAGTTATTTAGTGTTTTGCTCAGTTCAAGGATGTCATGAAATTATCTTAAATCCATGAAAAAGATCGTGAGAAGACTGAAGGCCTCAAATTTTGTAGTGCTAGTACTGCATTTGGTCCTTTGTAGCTTTTGCTGCCACTAGGAGATAACGGATAGCTTGGCGCGTAGTAAAAAATTACTGAAGTTATGATGCCCTTAATTGTTTCTGAATGTGAACGAGATGCCATTTTAGTGTGTGGAAGTAAGTAAATGAGGGGAGGTAGGCTTGCTGTGTTAATTCCAGATTTAACCCCCTGCGAACTTTAAAACACCATGTGATCCATGTCAGTGTCGATTTAGTTATTCAATCGTGATGATACGCCTTGCCGTTCCCCTCCTGATTATCTGACTTGATTGTTTCTGAATGTGAACGATATGCCATAGGTGGTAGCTGCCATAAGAGATGTGACATGAGATATATGGTAAGTTTAGTATTAAAAAGACGAGATTTCCCGCCTATCTCCACGCTATTATCCAACCATTATAGTGTAATAATCTGCGTCGGTGTGGTTTCCCCTTTGATTACCTGACTTAACTGGTTGTGAATGTGAATGTGAATGTATGCTATTTTAGGTAGGAGCCTCCGTAGGTCATTAAGAAAAAATAATGAGGCAGATTTGCTGATTATAGCGCCACTTGATCATATAGATGTAATTAATTGTGCATGAAGAATTTATGTTTCGACAACAGTTATTTAGTGTTTTGCTTAGTTCAGGGATATCATAAAAAGACCTTCAATCCAAGAGAAAGATCATGAGAGGGCTGAAGACATCAAATTTTGAACTACCAGTACTTCATTTAGTCCTTCTCTGCAGCTTTTGGTATCACTAGGAGATAAAGTATATCTTGGCTCATGGTAAAAAAATTGCTGAAGTTACCATGCTCTTATGCTGGCTTATAAGCTGCTATGATTCATCATATTGAAAATCATACAGATGTTATTTCAACATAAACAAAATGAAGCTAAAACACTTACTTTTTACTGTTAATAAAGTCACTGTGATTAATTTTGCATAGTTTACTGCAGCCTGCACTAGATATATGCATATGGTTGTTCATTTTGACTAGATATAATACTTTTTACATTGTTTATTTTGATTATAGTACTTTGCTAGATATGGCTGGCTTTGCCTTTTCTTATCTGAAGTCTATCTTCTCAAGTTTCTTGTGCTAAAGAGATTGATCTTTTATGTTGTTTGAATCAAAGCTGTTTTTTTTACTGAGAAGGTATCAAACAGAACATGTGAACTAGATTCTGCCTGGATTTTCTTGTGTTATTTTTGGCTTTTGATTACCGTCTAAACAATGTGATTGTAATACGATTGTGCATTCGTTTAATAATATGATATTCGATTGTACTCTCTCTATTGATTTCAGCCGCCTGCAGGTTCCAAATCATTTTTTGGTCCGGTTCTTTTGGTAGCTTTTTTGGACTTCTAGAATAAGCTGCCTCCTTCTAGAATAAGCTGCCTCCTACCCAGCTTATTCTAGAAGCCCAACCAATAATATTTTTTTAGAAGCCTACTAGTCAAGCCTTAATTAGTAGGCTTCTAAAAAATATATTTGGTTGGGCTTCTAGTATAGGCTTCTACTAGGGGGCAGCTTATTCCAGCTTGTTCTGCAAGCCTGCAAAAGAACTGGCCCGAAATGTTTTGCCAGTAATAAGCCTAATAGTATATATGTTTTTTTACACTACAGTGGTTTCATACTGCCATACTCTACGTGCGAGTTCTTTGTGTGATTATCATTTGTAGCTACTGACAATGTATGGTAAAAAAGTCAACTCTACAAGTTTGATTTTAATTTGTAACATCTTATTGAAACTGCATATAATTTGAAAGATAGTTCATCATTATATGTGGAATTAACTAATGCGCCGTCGTTTCAAAGGGTAGTCCAATGGGGGATATTCATGCATTGCCTTTTCAGTTAACTTGTTTTCTGTTATCACGTTGAACATATTATTCATCTTTAAATGAACTGATAAGTAAATTTGCAACAAGCATTAAAACATGAATGTCTGGAATATTAGTTTGAAACGATGTCATGATTCAAGAAGAGTTTTTGTCTGATGCTGGTTAGAGTTTTCATGGTTATAGCGAGATTCTTATATTCTTAACTGTTTTTCCCCTGGCTCCTGATACTTCGAATCTTAACTGTTTTTCTCCTGGCTCCTGAACTGCTTATTCACTGTATGTCATTGTTCTACATTTTAAACTTTACTTTACCACCTGAAGCATTTCCTCCTTTTTATATTATTGTTGGTCAACTCTGATGCACCATGTCTGGAAATTATTTTTCCACTAACCATTGTCGGACTAGTACCTAAGGCCGCATTAAGTATACTGGAAATTATCAAGCATGCACATCTACATGAGAAGCAAATGTGCATTTACATGTTTGACCCACATGAAAATGAATCTTCTCATGTAAACATTGACCAGCAATATTCTTCCATATCTGTAACATGGGGAGACCCTGATGTGCATCAGGGTCCATTTTTTTTTTACATATAGTCCTGTCCATCAGGTAGGCCGAACGTGTGCATCAGGGTCCAATTTTATAATTACCGCCATAGTCCTGTGCATCAGGTAGGCCGAACGATTGGGCAGCAGGGTCATTTCTTCATCCCATGTTTGCAGCTTACAAGGACTAAATTCCAAAACCCACTCTTGCCTGGTGCCTCCCCATCCCTAGTCCTCAGCCTGATGCGGTTACACTTCACTCATAGTGCCGGACTCCCTCTGCTCCCATGGACGGTCTTGCCCTTTCCCCAATTTCTCCCCAATCCAGGCATGCAGCTAAACTCCTGGCATCATTACTCTCGTGGCAACATGATGAGCTCAGCAGTGACCAGAGCATGCGGCGCCCCTTGGTCGCTGCCTCCTGCTTGCTGCCTTCCTCTGAACTTCTGAAATCCAAGTCAGTTGCCCCTGCCAGCCACCCATCCAGGCCTCTCAACCCTGATTCCGCAAGTCGCCAAAGCCTTGGTTGTAGTTCTTTCTCCATCAGTAATCTGTCATATGGGACAAAGAAAAATCGTGGGCATTGGAGTACTTGGTTAATTTGTTAATGGTTAGGGTTGCTACAAGTCCCAATTCACTAGTTGTCTAATGGGGCATTGGTGCATTGTAGTGTTAGTTTGTGAGACTGCATTCAGTTAGTCCGTTATTCATGTCTTAAGTGGTTGAGTATTTTATGGCTTTGAAAGACATAATGTTCTAGAAGGTAATGTGCATACATTAAGCTACTTAATTGCTTTATTTTGGTCTTCGACCATTCTACTATATTCTGCTTGCCACTTTTAAGTTAATGATGTACTTTACAAAATCGTGGACATTGGTTACTTGATGATGTACTTGAAAAGGCACACCATCTTTTCCATATAATTTTGTCCTTTGTTTCACCATTATATTTATCACTTTGGTTGCCATTTGATTTTGTTAATACATTGTCTTTAATAATTCCATGAAATACACCATTATTCAATAAATCAGTACATTGTTTGAAAATTTTAAGCCATAGAGAAGTGGTGCAGATCAGGGTAGGTTTAGCTCTAGATCTGCCCTGCCCATGATTGCATGTTCATATAGTTGCATTTCTGTATATGGAAATTATTAGTTGTAGATCTAGCTTTTATTTGTTATCGATATTGTATGTTTATTGTCACGATAGTATTGCCTGTGAGTTTAGTCTCCATTTTAAACCATGGATTGTTCAGTCTGATTTGATTTGAAAGTTAGTTTTAGTTCTGATGGTTTGTTTCCTTAGTTTGCTACATAGGTCAAACATCTCGATATTTTTCTTCTTTCAACAGTAGAGAACTAAGTCAAGCTTTGTACAAGTAATGCTAGTTTGCGACAAAAATATCTAGTTCTTGATTGGTTTTTTCTTAAACAGAACTTTTCCCATAATTCTCTCTTGAGGAAAATTGCTAAATCATGGTAGCATGTGTTAAAGCTATTGCTCTGCTAGAGGGCAGATTCTTCCTTTGGCTTGCTCTCGAGCATCGCTGCCGGACAGCTGATAGGTTTGAGCACCACAGCCATCTCACAAGCGCTGGAGTGAGCCGGGCATCTATTCATGAGCTGCCCATGGGGCTTGGCAGCTCTGGCTGCTCGTCCTACAGTGGTCTGGGCCATGTTTGCAGCACTGCATCGATGGATGACTCCCTAGTGGACTGTCACCTGGTTGATAGAAAGGCACAAGCAAATCCCAGAGAAAAACCAGGAGTTCGAGTACCACTGGTGCAGTGGTGCTACATGTATGGTCAATGGCGGAAGCAGGGTCTAGCAAGAAACAGCAGGTTGTTCCAAAATGTAGTAGATGGTATGAAAATAGAGGTGGAGCGGTGGAGAGAGGGCTACCACCCCAGGTTGTACGAGCTGAGCCTCCATGTGGAGCAGGGTCTAGTATATGTGTTATGTGTTGCTCCTTTTTGCGTGCTAACACCGTGGTCACTTGTTGCCCTGTTTCTCTTGTGCCTATTGTGTTTCTTAATGAAAAGGTTTGTAAATACGTTTTGTGTTCTTTACTACAATCACTTTGTCTGGAATTTGGTAAAACTAAACCATGCAATCGATGTATTAAATGCTATTTTAGTCTATCACCTTTTAATGCTTAAAGATTTGCTGCATACTGTTGCAATGTATATGTTCCTTTCGAACAACTATTAAAATGTTGTTCTATGTAGCCATCCAGCAACGTCATTTTTTTTTTTTCAAAAATAAAGCCCCAATCAAAGTGCCTTCAGTTTTATGAACCTGCGACAAACTAGAGACAAAAGTGTGAATTCTGAGCCATGAACATTACATCACTGAACTGTCACCTTGAAGTGTTATTCTTTTCCTGCCATTATTTGAACATTTGGTTTTTTCTCCAAATTATCTTTTGTGGTCCATGTTCATCTTATTGATGGAAAACATTTCATGTGTTGCAGGTTTCGTCAACATTGATAACTGATAGGTATAATGTAGAAAAGTGTTGGAGGAGTCATGCCATCTAGCGACAAGCAATTAGCATTCTCGGTGAAAACAGCAGCATCGCGTGAGCTGCTAAACAAAGGTACAAACATCGTAAATATGTCTCAAGGCACTTCTCTGCCGCCAAAGGATAAAGGTGCTGCTGAAGAACCTTTGAAGGCTGTGGGCACAAAACGGCTGCATACTGATGCTCCTTCAAGCCCCGTTTATCATAATGTTTATGTACGGCGAAAGGTGGAAACCGAACATAATAAAGTGAACTCGTCTCCGGAGATGAAGGTTATTGGCAAGGACAAAACAAAGCAGCAGGAGGGACAGCGAAATGTGGAAACTGAACATAGTAAAGTGAGTTGTTCTCAAGAGTTGAAGGGTAGTGGAAGTGCGAAAACAAAAGGGCAGGAGATACAGAAAATGGAAACTGAACATAGTAGAGTGAACCCTTCTCAAGAGTTGAAGGGTAGTGGAAGCGAGAAAACAGAGGAGCAGGAGGAACAGAAAGTGAAAACTGAACATAGTAAAGTGAGCTCTTCTAAAGAGTTGAAGGGTAGTGGAAGCGAGAAAACAAAGGAGCAGGAGGAACAGAAAATGAAAACTGAACATAGTAAAGTGAGCTCTTCGAAAGAGTTGAAGGGTAATGGAGGAGAAAAAATAGAAGAGCAAGAGGATCAGCAAATGGTGCAATGTGATCAAGTCAGTAAGCCAGAAGTGGCACCTCCTATTGCTGAATCTGGAATAAAAGAGCAGGATGAACAGCAAACGGTGCAAGTGAATAAGCCGGAAGTGGCACCTCCTATTTCTGAATCTGGAATAAAAGAGCAGGATGAACAGAAAACGGTGCAACATGATGAAGTCAATAAGCCAGAAGTGGCACCTTCTAATGCTGAATCTGGAATAAAAGGGCAGGATGGACAGCAAATGATGCAACATGATCAGGTCAATAAGTCAGAAATGGCACCTATTCCTGAATCTGGAATAAAAGATCAGGATGGACAGCAAATGATGCAACATGATCAGGTCAATAAGTCAGAAATGGCACCTATTCCTGAATCTGGAATAAAAGATCAGGATGAACAGCAAATGATGCAACATGATGAGGTTGATAAGCCAGAAACCGGAATAAAAGAGCAGGAGGAACAGCAAACTGTACAACATGATCAGATCAATAAGCCAGAAGTGGCACCTCCTATCTCTGAATCTTGCATAGAAGAGCAGGAGAAACGGCAAACTGTACAACCAGATCAAGTCAATAAGTCAGAAGTGGCAGCTCCTGTTGCTGAACTTAGGATAACAGAGCAGGAGGAACCGCAATTGGTACAACCATATCAGGTCAATAAGCCAGAAGTGGCACCTCCTGTTGCTGAACCTAGGATAACAGAGCAGGAGGAACCGCAAATGGTACAACACGATCAGGTCAATAAGCCAGAAGTGGCACCTACTATTGCTGAATCTGTAGATCTAGTCTCATCTGAAATGTCTGAATCTGGAGGGCTAGAGCCATCTAAATCTCCTGAAGAAACACATGCAGAAACTGTACCAAAGATAGATGAGCTGCCGATTGCTTCTGCTAACGAGCCCCCGGTCACTCCTAGCACCACCGTTCAAGGTGATATCCATAGACCAGGCAACCAAAACCCGTACTGGAGTGAGAGATATGATCGATTACAGACATATTTGGAGAACTGTGATCGGTCACCCCAGGAGGGTTATATGCGAAGTAAGAAATTTTGGGCGGCAACAATAGTTATTTATAAACTGATTTTTCTCACGGGGTATTGACTTCTTCCTCCCAATTACAGTGCTTAGGTCACTCTCAGCAGCCGGTCGAAGCATGCATGCGATTGAGCTGGAGAAAAGGGCAATACACCTCCTAGTGGAGGAAGGTGATACTTCACTTGCCTTATTTTGCTTTCGTATCGTTCTTGAAGCTTATATTTCAGCCGTCATATTGGACTGTCTTATCATGTTGCATATTTATGCTGCAAAATCTCAGTAGCTTGATATTGTGGAAAACATTATTGGTACGGGTAGCATCTGAGGCACGGTATCTCTATTTGAGTGCAATGTGCCCACTATATTGCATGACGGCTGGAACACCTCATCATGGCCTGTACTATGCACGAAAGAAAACAACTCTGAAGTTAATTACAGTATTAGTGTGTCAGCCGTATATGGTGTCAGCATTCCAAGCAAGTGTAGGTATTTGAGATCCATAATTGGAACACCGAGCTGATGACCCAATCACTCTGCCTGAATATGTTTCAACATCGATAAACCTATGTTTTAATGTTGTTTCCTGCCGTCTCAGCGCTACGAGTCCTGACTGATATTAATTGTTTGAATCCGTGTGTCATGCATTTGCCATGTAAAATCACATATTTTTCATTATGGCCCAATTCGTCAAGCATTTATCGGACCGACATGTTACCAACATCAGTTCTTGTATATATATTTGTTTCAAGAACTTACATCCTGCATGCACTAACACCGTATCACGCAGGTAAAGAGCTGCAACGGATGAAGGCTTTGAATGTTTTGGGGAAAGTTTCTCCGAACGGCCCTCCGAAGCAGGATCCCTTGCAGCGGCCGTGCCAGAAATGAGACAGGTTGAAGATATCTCTGTAGAGCCAAAAATATATGCATCATGTATACATTGCAGAAAGGACATGTTCTGCTTAGCACTTTTCTTCTCAGGGTTTTCCTTTTTCTTTTGTTTTTACCTATACTCGGCGCTGTGCTGTGGGTATGTTGTTATATAGTGTAATTATAAGAGTTAACTTGTTTGGTTAAACCTGCCAGGCTTAATGCCCAAGCCTACTAACTGTTTATACCCATGCGTGCCTTTTTATTTATTCTTCTTTTGTATACTCTTTTCTTTGAGCTATTTGTTTCATTCTTTTGTTATATTGCACTTGTGCAGATAGTTTATTTAGTGAAAAAAGACATGAAGGTGACAGCACTAGTAGAAAAAGGGCGTTTAGTTCCGGTTCATAAGGGCCTTTAGTCCCGGTTCTGGAACCGGCACTAAATGGTCATTACTAAAGCCTCCCCCTTTAGTCCCGGTTTTTACACGAACCGGGACTAAAGGCTCTCCACGTGGCCGCTGCCTGGAGGTCCACCTTTAGTCCCGGTTGGTAACACCAACCGGTACTAAATGAAATTTTATGTTTTTTTAAAAAAAATGAATTTTTTTTTGGAATATTTTTTTTTGTTTTCAAATTTCTGAATTATTTTAACCTCTCATCTCTAATCATCCCTCATCACTACTCAATTTAACCTCTAATCACCCCCATCATCTAACTTTCCGGACGGTCACCCATCCTCTCACTACTCCAGCCTAAGCACGCTTAACTTTCGGGTTCTATTCTCCCACATTTCCAAGCCTGCACTTGTTGTTTTCCTGACAATAGTAAGATGTCAATCCTATTAACCTCAGGAATTTAGCTTGAGCATGAAGTCATACATTTCACTGTTTGAGTTTGAAACTATTGTTCTAAAAAATAACACTAATATTTAGTAACACTAATATTTCTTGAAAAATTAGTTTGACCATTCTTTGACCACAGTTTGACCATAGTTTGACCAAAATTCAAAAAAACTGAAATAATTATTTAGTAACACTAATATTTTTGAATAATTATTTAGTAACACTAATACTTCTTGAATAAATAGTTTGACCATAGTTTGACCAGATTTAACAAAACTTTAAAAAAACCTGAAATTTGATGAATTTTTTTGCCTCAAGATCTTAAAAGCCTCGTAACTTTTTTTCTGTTAGATTTTTGATGATTTTGAAAATGTTTAATAGGGTTCCCTTGGTTAAATTCGGATATAACTTTTCGAGTAGATGATTTTTCATATAAAAAACTTTTTCATCCGAGTTAGTATGCAAAAGTTATGCCCATTTTACAAATTCCAGAGAGATTTTGCAAATAAAGTTGAAATTCATATTTGCAAATTTTCCCAACAACTAGACCACATATCACATGGGAAACTTATTTTCTTTTATTTTTTTGACATTTCCATCATTTTCTTTTATTTATTTTTTTAAACTGAAAAGGCGATCCACACGGGGGGTAGAGTTTGAAAATGGGACCTTTAGTACCGGTTCGTGCCATGAACCGGTACTAATGCCTCAAACCCCATTAGTACCGGCTGGTGGCTCGAACCGGGACTAAAAGTCTAACCTTTAGTACCGGTTGGTGCTACGAACCGGTACTAATGGGCATCACACCCTTTAGTCCCGGTTCGTGGCACCAACCGGGACTAAAAGGTCCAGACGAACCGGGACAAATGGCCCACGTGGCCCGGCCGCCCCCCTGGGCTCACGAACCGGGACTAATGCCCCCATGGGTCCCGGTTCTAGACTGAACCGGGACTAATGGGCTAACCTGGCCTGGACCAAAGCCCTCTTTTCTACTAGTGCAGTTTTGTCTGGTTTACTATGTCACTTTCATTTCTTGATAAAAATTTTAGCATATGTTGCCCGAACAAAAGCCAGCGCAAACTCAGGTGGTGACTGTTGGAAATATGCCCTAGAGGCAATAATAAATTGGTTATTATTATTATTATATTTCCTTGTTCATGATAATCATTTATTATCCATGCTATAATTGTATTGATAGGAAACTCAGATACATGTGTGGGTACATAGACAACACCATGTCCCTAGTAAGCCTCTAGTTGACTAGCTCGTTGATCAATAGATGGTTACGGTTTCCTGACCATGGACATTGGATGTCGTTGATAACGGGATCACATCATTAGGAGAATGATGTGATGGACAAGACTCAATCCTAAGCCTAGTACAAAGATCGTGTAGTTCGTATGCTAGAGCTTTTCTAATGTCAAGTATCATTTCCTTAGACCATGAGATTGTGCAACTCCCGGATACCGTAGGAATGCTTTGGGTGTACCAAACGTCACAACGTAACTGGGCGGCTATAAAGGTGCACTACGGGTATCTCTGAAAGTGTCTGTTGGGTTGGCACGAATCGAGACTGAGATTTGTCACTCCGTGTGACGGAGAGGTATCTCTAGGCCCTCTTGGTAGGACATCATCATAATGTGCACAATGTGGTGACATGGCAAAATGCAGGCTTGACATGCAGGGGCCGAGCTACAGAGTGGGCCGCGGCCCATCCTGGGATTTTGGATCTACTTATATACCTATGAACGGCCCACCCTAGGATTTTGGATCTACTTATACCTACGAATTTTTAACCGGGCCAGAGAAAAACAATCGGCCCAATCAAACTTACAAGAGAGTTACTGTGTTATTTTTACCTTATCAGACCGTGATGGCATGTACTATTGCACTGTGTTATTTTTACCTTACCAGACCGCAGGCAGTGTGTGTAATTCTCATGTATGTGCTGCAGGGCTTGGGGACGTCGGCGATAGGCTCCACCTTCTACCATTGCTGCTACCGCACAAGGATGTGGGTAGAGCACGGGCCATCGAGGCCCTGCTGGACGACTTGAGCCTCCGAGGTGTCAGGCATGGTGGTGTGGGAGACGAGAGAACTCATCTGGACTGTGAGAGCGCCGCCAGACAGCCATGAGTCCAACCAGAACGTCATAGTTCGCCTGTTCCGGATGGAGACACTGGAGACCGCCCTGTACATAGGCATATGTTTGGCTAGGGAGGTCCAGTGCGGTCCGGGGAGCGACGACGTCTCCGCTGTGCTCAGTAGTGAGTGCCCGAGCTCTGCCCAAACCCAGCGAGCCCACGACACCTCCTGGCGCGAGTGTAGACGATGAAGGAGCTTCATCAGGAGGCACCGGTTCTGGACTGGAAGAGCATGCACCCCTAGCCCTCCCTCCTCCTTGGGATGAACCACGCGGTCCCATGCAACGAGGCACTGGGCTCCCGATGCTCTGTCTGCTCCGCACAAGAGGAAGGAGCGACACAGGGTGTCAATTTCCCGGAGGACAGAAGGCGGGATCTCCATCGCCGCCATGGCATATGCGAGGAGCGCGTCCAACATGGCGTTTAGCAGCACCAGGCGCCCCCCCCCCCCCCCCCCCCCCAAAGGACAACAGCTGCACACGCCAGCCGGAAAGGTAGTGCCCCGCTTTGGTAATGAGCGGGAGGAAGTCAACCATCAAAAGCTTGTGGTCGGAGAGCGGAAGGCCTAGGTAGACTTGAGGGAAACTCCCCACAACGCGGTCCAACACCTAGACCATCTCATGAAGCTCGCCCTCAGGGACGTGCACGGGCGCGGCGATGCTTTTGTGGAAGTTGATGATGAGCCATGTCATAGCTGCGAAATCATCGAGGATGCCCTTTAGGCGCCGCACCGCACCCAACTCCGCACAGGACCAGAGAGGGGGCCTTGCGGGTCTCGCAGAACTGCACAATCTGCAACGCGAGCACAAAGTTCTCGGAGATGCTTCGGCCCTTGATGAAACTGGATTGATCAATGTCCACTACATCGACGATTTGTTGTTGTAGACGAGTGGTCTTAACTTTGCAAGAGATATTGACATCACAATTCTGTAGCGAGATGGGGCGGAAACCAACAGGCGCGAGCACCCCCTCGGCCTTGGGAAGCAGCACAATATGCGTGTGGTTGATACAGGAGAGGTTCACAGAGTTGTCATAGAACCCCTCAATCAATTGCAGCATGTCGTCGCGGACCAGCGGCCAGGCGGCTTGGCAGAAGGATGGACCCAAGCCATTGGGCCCGACAATGCTGTTCTGTCGAGGCCCTTGATAGCAGCTTCGAACTCCGCCATGTCGAAGGAGGGGGTTGGACTAGGCTGGCACCGTCAACAGTGGCGACTCCCTCGTACAACTCCTGCAGGTCAAAGGGCCAGACGGAGTCCCTGGCCTGGCCAAGGAGGTCAGCGTAGAAGGCTTGGAGGGCCACTGCCATGGCCGCGTGGCCGACGACGATGACGTCGCCAACGTTCAACGGTTTGATCCGGTTGGACAGGTAGCGTTGGGACGCCTGGGCCTGGGCGTTGGGACGCCACCAGAACGCAGCATGCTAGTGGACGGTGAGAGCTAGCGTGGCCTCATGTAACAGTCAAAAAGATCAATAATAAATTTGCAGTTATTATCATGGAGAAGGACAAACCGGTGATTTGCTTTCCAAAACTTTGCAGCGCGATGAAAGGATTTTACCCGAGCAATAATGTATTTAGCGCCATCCGCAGTCCCGTGCGGGGTAGCCCCGGAGGGTGAGGTAGTAGGGAGGAACATATGATCCAGGAGCCACTTGTTCTCAAAGGGAAACTGGCGAGGGGTTGGCATTTGGGTGGAGGCTGTGACGAGGAGCAGGAAGTGGTCAGAAGTGATGCGGGGGCAGGAGGTGAGGGAGGAGATGGGAAGAGCAGCGTCCCAGTCGTGTTAAACAACGCACGATCGACGCGTGCGAGGGTGGGAGGGGATCGACGATTTATCCAAGTGTACAAATGGCTAGAGAAGGATAGTTCAATTAGCGACAGGGAATCGATCATGGCATTGAATCGAGACACAAGAGAGGCACAAACGTTGCCGTTATTTTTCTCGTCCGGGTACCGGATAAGATTGAAATCACCTAGCGACAGCAAGGGCCACAATATCGAACCCGAGAGGACCTCCATCTCATCAACAAAATCTTGCATGAAGGAATGATCAGATGGGGCGTAGACATTTGTGACTGGAAAAACCAAATTAGAAGACATTGAGGAGAGCACGATGGCCCAGAGTGGTATAAGCGAATGGCGCCCTGCTCACGCGACGCCTCTAGCGACGCCTCATGTGCCCCTGTCGGCGACACCTCCACCCACCGCCTTCTGCGCCGTTGTCACTCCAGACCGCGGCGACCACCCCCTAGAGGACTACCCTGGTGAGCCGCCTACCTCTCCGAGCAGTGTCGCCAAGGATCTGGTCCCTTGGAGTGATGTCCAAAGCGTCGTCCCCGTCGTCGTCCCCGCCCAGGTGAGGCATTCCAGTCATGTGTCCTCAGTCAATGTTGGTTATCTAAAATACAATCTAGTCCTACCTTCATGGTTTTAAATAGCGTGCTATAGCGTATAGAAGAGGTCCCGCGCTAAGGGAATTCCGAAACACATTTTAAATAGCATTTAGAAAAGGCCAGCCGCTAAGAGGCATAGCCCACTATTTTAAACTATGCTTACCATATGATGGATCTTGAGATGAAAGACCTTGTGATACACTAGTAGAAAACAGGGCTAACGTTCCGGCCTGGCCATCCCATTAGTCCCGGTTCTTCAAGAACCGGGACCCACGGGGGCTATTAGACCCGGTTCATGAGCCCAGGGGGCGGCCAGGGCCTCGTGGGCATTGGTCCCGGTTCGTGTGGAACCATTTGTCCCGGTTCAAGCCACGAACCGGGACCAATGGTCCTCGCTCCTGGCCCACAACCATTGGTCCCGGTTCGTGGCTTGAACCGGGACAGAAGGGACGGCTTTAGTCCCGGTTCATGCCACGAACCGGGACAAATAACTTGCCTATATATATGCACCACCGCGGCAGAGCACTCCAGAGTGCTCTGTTTTGTCAAGCCGGCGAGGTGAGGGCATTTGGATGCTCTAGTAAACCTCCTATGCACATCAGGTGTTCGATGAAATGCCCGAGCCACACTAGTTAAGCTTTCTCCTCTCGAAATTCGACCTCCGAGCTCCATTTTCAACGAGATTTGTCTAGATTTAGCAGTCCATCATGCCCCGTCCCCGCCCCGTCTTCACCACCGTCGATCGCCCGTGCCGATCTCGTCGCCGGCACCACCGTGGTGAGCCTCTTGTTCTTATCTTCTTTCTGAAAGAAAAAAAATCTGACTTCAGATAGATACTTGTCTAATTTTCTTACTTTTATTATTCCTTGTTATTATTTAGTGCGATGGTTTTGGTATCCGCCCCCGTCGGCCCTCGTCCTGTCTATGATTCAGATGTGGTATGTATTATCTTTTCATAACTATTTGGTTCATTTATTGTTTATGACAATTATGCTGACCAATGTGACATAGATTTTATTTATCTAGGAGGTTGTTGAACCGGAAATTCCAACCGACCCTATTGTCGAGAGGTTAAATTTAGTTGAAGAAGAAAGCAATTACTTGAAGGAAAAAATAAGAAAAATTGAGGAGGAGAAGATGATATTGGAGTTGCATGTTGCGGATGTCGTCGATGATCACAAGGTCAAGATGGATGCAATGCGGTTGAAGATTAAAAAGATTAGAAAATATGCCATTCATACCGAGGCTTGGTATCATTATGCAGTTGGATCAGTTGTTACCTTGGTTGCGATTATGATCTCATTTGTTATTGCATTGAAATGTTTTACATAATTTCAATGTATTGTTTAATTAGATGCTCTAGAGAGCTATATGTTGTTCAATGAGAACTATGTATGTACTTTGGTTTTAATGCTCTGGAGAACTATGTATGTACTTTGGTTTCAGAGTTCATTTCAAATGCTTTTCAATTTCATGGTCTTATAGCTCAAAATAATCAGTAAATGCATGAAAAATAACAAATGTAGTCAGAAAGGATTGTAAATGGATGATGTGGCCTTGAATGGTGCATTTTGAACATAGAAAAACAAGGGAGTTCAAATAATTTCAAAAAAAAGAAATCCCTTTGTAACAAACGAGTTTTCGTATGAAACCCTGATACTTCGAAAGAGATTGTCTGTTTTGTACACGAAGTGCATCCAGTTTTTGCCGTAAGCCTCAGTAGTTTCTTGCACAAGCTACGTGGGTGAAATGATGATACCATGCCAACTTGGAACCTTTTCAGAGTTCATTTCAAATGCTTTTCAATTTCATGGTCGTATAGCTCAAAATAATCAGTAAATGCATGAAAAATAACAAATGAAGTCAGAAAGGGTTGTAAATTGATGATGTGGCTTTGAATGGTGCATTTTGAACACAGAAAAACAATGAAGTTCAAATAAGTTCAAAAAAATTGAAATCCCTTTGTAACAGATGAGTGTCCGTATGAAACCCTGATACTTCGAAAGAGATTGTCCGTTTTGTACACGAAGTGTATCCAGTTTTTGCCGTAAGCCTCTGTATTTTCTTGCACATGCTATGTGGGTGAAATGATGATACCATGCCAACTTGGAACCTTATCAGAGTTCATTTTAAATGCTTTTCAATTTCATGGTCTTATAGCTCAAAATAATCAGTAAATGCATGAAAAATAACAAATGAAGTCAGAAAGGGTTGTAAATTGATGATGTGGCTTTGAATGGTGCATTTTGAACACAGAAAAACAAGGGAGTTCAAATAAGTTCAAAAAATGAAATCCCTTTGTAACAGACGTGTTTCCTATGAAACCATGATACTTCGAAAGAGATTATCTGTTTTGTACACGAAGTGCATCCAGTTTTTGGCGTAACCCTTTGTACTTTTTCACACATGCTATGTGGGTGAAATGATTATACCATGCCAACTTGAAACCTTTTCAGAGTTCATTTCAAATGATTTTCAATTTCATGGTCTTATAGCTCAAATAATCAGTAAATGCATGAAAAATAACAAATGTAGTCAGAAAGGGTTGTAAATTGATGGTGTGGCTTTGAATGGTGCATTTTGAACATAGAAAAACAAGGAAGTTCAAATAAGTTCAAAAAAATGAAATCCCTTTGTAACAGACGAGTTTCCGTATGAAACCCTGATACTTCGAAAGAGATTGTCTGTTTTGTACATGAAGTGCATCCAGTTTTTGCCGTAAGCCTCTGTACTTTCTTGCACATGCTATGTGGGTGAAATGATGATTCTATGCCAACTTGGAACCTTTTCATAGTTCATTTCAAATGCTTTTCCCTTTCATGGTCTTGTAGCTCAAAATAATGAGTAAATGCATGAAAAAATACAAATGAAGTCAGAAAGGGTTGTAAATTGATGATGTGGCTTTGAATGGTGCATTTTGAACACAGAAAAACAATGGAGTTCAAATAAGTTCAAAAAAATTGAAATCCCTTTGTAACAGACGATTTTCCGTATGAAACCCTGATACTTCGAAAGAGATTGTCCGTTTTGTACACGAAGTGTATCCAGTTTTTGCCGTAACCCTCTCTACTTTCTCGCACATGCTATGTGGGTGAAATGATGATACCATGCCAACTTGGAACCTTTTCAGAGTTCATTTCAAATGCTTTTCAATTTCATGGTCTTATAGCTCAAAATAATCAGTAAATGCATGAAAAATAACAAATGAAGTCAGAAAGGGTTGTAAATTGATGATGTGGCTTTGAATGGTGCATTTTGAACACAAAAAAACAAGGGAGTTCAAATAAGTTCAAAAAAATGAAATCCCTTTGTAACAGATGAGTTTCCGTATGAAACCCTGATACTTCAAAAGAGATTGTCCGTTTTGTACACGAAGTGTATCCAGTTTTTGTCGTAAGCCTCTGTACTTTCTTGCATATGCTATGTGGGTGAAATGATGATACCATGCTGATACGTCTCCAACATATCTATAATTTCTGATTGCTCCATGCTATATTATCTACTATTTTGGGCAATATTGGGCTTTATTATCCGCTTTTATATCATTTTTGGGACTAACCTATTAACCGGAGGCCCAACCCAGATTTGTTATTTTATGCCTATTTCATTGTTTCGAGGAAAAGGAATATCAGAAGGAGTCAAAACGGAACGAAATCAACTGGAGAAGTTATTGTTGGAAGGAAAGCCACCCGTTGGACTTGGAGTGCACGTCAGGGAAGAAGGGAGGTGCCCACGAGGGTGGGGGGCGCGCCCCTGCCTCGTGCCCCCCCTTTGGTCCACCGACGTACTTCTTTCACCCATATATACCTACGTATTGAAAAACTTCCAGAACAGAAGATAGATCGGGAGTTCCGCCGGCGCAAGCCTCTGTAGCCACCAAAAACCTCTTGGGAGCCCTTCCCGGCACCCTGCCGGAGGGGGGATCCTTCACTGGTGGCCATCTTCATCATCCCGTCGCTCTCCATGATGAGGAGGGAGTAGTTCACCCTCGAGGCTGAGGGTATGTACCAGTAGCTATGTGTTTGATCTCTCTCTCTCTCTCTCTCTCTCTCTCTCTCTCTCTCGTGTTCTCTCTCATGTTCCCTCTATGGCACGATCTTGATGTATCCCGAGCTTTGCTATTGTAGTTGGATCTTATGATGTTTCTCCCCCTCTACTCTCTTGTGATGAATTGAGTTTCCCCTTTGAAGTTATCTTATCGGATTGAGTCTTTTATGAGAACACTCGATGTATGTCTTGCCGTGCTTATCTGTGGTGACGATGGGACACTACTAGGGAAAAGCCTATACACATAATCTTACCAGCAGCACTCCTCAAAATACCACGCTATTGCTATTTAGCAGTAGCGCATGTTATCAAAACGCGATGCTGACAGGAAAATAGCAGTAGCGCGTCCACCGCAAACCGCGCTACTGCTATAATTGCCATGACCTCGCCCCCCCGCTAGTTATAGCAGTAGCGCACTATACTGAACAACGCTACTGCTATAGAAGTTAGCAGTAGCGCGCTTCTAGGAAAACCGCTACTGCTAAGATCAGCCCACAAGTTTAGTCCCACCTCGCTCCATGAACAGGGTGTTTACCACCTTAAATATGTTATTTTTGAAACTACCACAACCAGTTGGTCTTCACTGAACTCTATGTGTAAAATTTGTGGCCGCAATATGAGTCCTCTCCGGTTTCTACCGGAGAGGACTCATATTGACAATTCAGATTGTACACAAAAAGATCATTGATTGCCAATGTATTTTTGCATGGACGTATTTTTTGTATAGTTACACTTAGCAGTAGCAGTTTATATGCAAAGCGCTACTGCTATTCAGATTAGCTGTAGCGCGTTTTGGCAAATGCGCTACAACTATCCCTACCTTATCCCCACGCGCACGACCGACCCTCACTCACACTCTCACTCTCGCCCGCGTAACCGTCGTCGTGCGTCGCCGCCGCCACCGCCTTCGTCCGTCCGCCGCCGAGGTACTCCCCTCCTTCCGTCCCTCCTCCGTCCTCCTCGCACATCCTCCCTCCGCCTACGGCCGCCCCTCCCTCCTCCGCCGCCACCCTCCTCCCTCCGCCTGCGGCCGCCCCTCCTCCCTCCTCCGCCGGCAGCCCTCCTCCCACCGCCCTCGACCTCGCCGCCCCTAGCTACCTCTCCGTCGCCCCCACCCCCTGCCACTAGTTAGTACTAGATTTAGTAGTAGTAGATGTTAATTTAGGGTTCATAGCTAGTACTAGATGTTGCTTAGTTAGTACTAGATTTTTAGTAGTAGTAGATGTTAATTACTGGTTAACTAGGGCAGTATGATGAATAGTAGTTGTAGTTGAACTACTTTAGTTGTAGTTGAACTAGTTTAGTAAGTAAATTAATAAACTAGTTGAACTAGTTGAATTAATAGAACTAATGTATTTTTAGTAAGATTGTTAATATAACTAGTTGAACTACTTTATTTTTAGAAAGAACTAGTTTTTTCTATTTATAGTAAGTTTATATTTAGTAAGAACTAGTTGAATTAATAAAACTAGTTGAACATGTCATATTTGTTGTTATTTTTTAGTTTAAGCAATTATTCGGGATGTATTAGTGATAACTTATATGGTTTCAGGTGACCACCGTCGTCCCCGTCACCGACCCCCTCCGACATCCCCGCCGTCGTCCCAGTCACCAACCCCCTCCGACATCGAGGTGAGACCAGCCAAATATCCTTGTATATCTTGTGTTGTTGCTCAAATAGGATATGTGGTTGCCCAAGTGGCCGTTCATGTTCAGTTTACATCTCCGAGTGGCCTATGTTTTGCCCGAGTGTTGATTAATTTCCGTTCCGGCAAATTTCAGGCGCTCGATATGTCCTTTTTTTAGCAAAGGTCCTGCCGGATTTTTTCGTGAATTCTGGCATGACTTGTGCTAGAATATGTACAAGTTTAATCTTTGAATTATGAACGTAGGAAATGTCATACTCGGACGACGACAGTCTCCCGGGGGAGTGTAGCTGGTGCCACGACGATCGAGGTATGTGCGACAGGTTCGTTCAGCTGGACGAAGATCGGCGCTTCAGTATTAAGCTCGAGGAGACCTTCGATTGTGAAACGGTACGCAACAATGACAAGTATTTTTTCGTAATTAAGCATGACTTCAACTAGTTCAACGTCGAATTTTCATATTTTACAATTCGACTAGCTTATCCCATGCCATGCAAGACGCTATGTCTTGGAGAGGATGAGTTTTGAAGACCATGAAAATTTCGAAACAAAGAAAATACACCTAAGGACCCATCATGATATGGATTTTGAAGTGAATCTGTGCAATGCTCAGAGCGTAACCCATTTTGGTTGCCAAAATTGGGAAGCACTTTGCAAAATGTATGGTTTTTATGAGGGTATGATTGTCACCATGGATCTTGGTGATCCTGACATCGAGCAAGACAATATGGACATTTGGGTCCTTGTTGATACGCTTCCGATTGTACCACTATGTGAGTTTGTCAAACATAGTTATTAACTAATTTATATTCTTTATTTCAAAATAGTTGATAGCTTATTTCCATTGACAGCTTATTTTGATTCTTCAAAGACTGTGCGGAAGATGGTAGATAAAACCCACTACACCGATGGTACCGAATTAACGTATAAGGAGAAAAATCATCTGATCGCATTTTGTACTCTTCTTGAGAATTACAATAACTATTATCGAACTCCTCCAAATTATGGTGAATACGTGCCACTAGTGCATGTGTTGAACCACGGTAACTTCTCTGGAGATACCCTGGTAAGATTTTTTACTATTACGACATCCGTGCATCTTTTGCATACTTCTAAAACTAGTACATCATTGCTAACTACAAAGTTATTATTATGATTTTCAACAGAAACTCCCGATGGATTGTGTGCCTCATCTGATGTCTCTGCATGGTCGCCTCTCAGTTCTGAACATACTGCCAGGTGAATCTACGGAGCTCACCTGTGCATATCGGATTTCTAAAACCCGTGAACACATGTTCATCAAAGAATGGAAGAAATGTATGGACATTCGCAAGGAGGTTCTTGGAAGTAACATTCAGCAAAAGGCAAGAATTGGAGACAGGCTAATCTCCATTCTCCATAATGGAGAGTCAGGGGCTATCTTGTTTTTTTGCTATTTTACCTTAGAAAATGTAGTAGGTCTTAATCGAATGTAATAGGTCCTATGAGGTACAATATGTTTATTATGTGGTAATGTGTTAGAGTTGATAATGAGGAGTACTTGTGATTACGACTAGTGACCAATTTACTATGTGATGTCATTGATGAAAACGATGATCTTGAGGAGGTGTTATATGACAATGATGTATTATGATGATAAGTTGTTAATGATATGATGATGATGATGATATTATTATATCATTGGGTGAAAGAACCGCGGATTAGTTTCAAGTGGATGGACATCCACTTGAAACTAGTCCACGGTTCTTTCACCCCGTGATGTAATAACTCATTATGATGTAAAAACAATCTCTAAATTCCTGTTGTATGAAAACTTGTGTAAAGGTGTATGAATACAACATGGAATAGAAAAGAAATAAAGTACTAAATAATAGTAGTAGCGCGGGAAAGGAGAAGCGCTACTACTAATTACCAGTAGCGCTGTTCTGAAGAAGCGCTACTACTAAGTCAATTTAGCAGTAGCGTGCATCTAGGTGCGCTATTGCTAAGCATTAGCTATAGCGCCTTATCAGTAGCGCTCCTGCCCGCGCTACTGATAGGCCTAAAACCCGCGCTGCTGCTAGGCTTTTCCCTAGTAGTGGGATATCATGTGCCTCTTGATGTATGTTTTGGTGACCAACTTGCCGGTTCCGCCCATGAACCTATGCATAGGGGTTGGCAAACGTTCTTGACTCTCCGGTAGAAACTTTGGGGCACTCTTTGAAGTACTTTGTGTTGGTTGGCTGAATCTGAGATTGTGTGATGCATATCGTATAATCATGCCCATGGATACTTGAGGTAACAATGGAGTATCTAGGTGACATTAGGGTTTTGGTTGATTTGTGTCTTAAGGTGTTATTCTAGTACGAACTCTTTTATAGATCTATCCGAAAGAATAGCTTTGAGGTGGTTTCGTACCCTACCATAATCTCTACGTTTGGTCTCCGCTATTAGTGGCTTTGGAGTGACTCTTTGTTGCATGTTGAGGGATTGTTATATGATCTATCTATGTTATTATTGTTGAGAGAACTTGCACTAGTGAAAGTATGAACCCTAGGCCTTGTTTCCTATCATTGCAATACAATTTACGCTCACTTTTACCACTTGTTACCTTGCTGTTTTTACAATTTCAGATTACAAAAATCTTTATCTACCATCTATTTTGCACTTGTATCTTCATCTCTTCGCCGAACTAGTGCACCTATACAATTTACCATTGTATTGGGTGTGTTGGGGACACAAGAGACTCTTTGTTATTTGGTTGCAGGGTTGCTTGAGAGAGACCATCTTCATCCTACGCCTCCTACGGATTGATAAACCTTAGGTCACCCACTTGAGGGAAATTTGCTACTGTCCTACAAACCTGTGCACTTGCAGGCCCAACAACGTCTACAAGAAGAAGGTTGTGTAGTAGACATCAAGCTCTTTTCTGGCGCCGTTGCCGGGGAGGCTAGGTAAGTGAAGGCATATCTTTAGATCTTGCAATCGAATCTTTTTGTTTCTTGTTTTAGCACTAGTTTAGTTTATAAAAGAAAACTACCAAAAAAATGGAGTCAAGTTTGTCTCATACGCTTCATCTTTTAAATATATTTCGTGAGAGTGATGGAAATGAAAATTGTGCTCAAGTGCTAGAAGAAGAATTACATAGAATGGTTGGCATAAAATATGTGAATGATGAGAATGATTGCAATGTTGTTAGTATGAATTCCCTGAATACCCATGATGCTAATGATATGCAAAGCCACAAGCTTGGGGAAGCTATGTTTGATGGAGATGATATTTTTTGTCCCCCAAGATTTGATGAGCAAATTTACTATGACGAAAGCATGCCTCCTATCTATGATGATTATTGTGATGACACGTATGCTTTAAAGAATAATGATAACCATGAAACGTGTCATCTTGATCTTAATTTTCAATCACATGATAGTTATTTTGTTGAGTTTGCTCCCACTACTATTCATGAGAAGAAATTTGCTTATGTGGAGAGTAGTAAATTTTCTATGCTTGTATATCATGAAAAGAATGCTTTAGGTGCGGGTTATATTGTTGAATTAATTCATGATGCTACTGAAAATTATTATGAGAGAGGAACATATGCTTGTAGGAATTGCAATAATATCAAGTTTCCTCCCTATGTGCTTAAATTCTTGAAGCTATGCTTGTGTTACCTTCCTATGCTAGTTGATTATTGTTCCCATAAGTTGTTTGCTCACAAAATCCCTATGCATAGGAAGTGGGTTAGACTTAAATGTGCTAGTCATATTCTTCACGATGCTCCCGTTATGTTTCAATTCTTATCTTTTTTGTGAGCATCATTGTCATCATCATGCCTAGCTAGAAAGGCATTAAAGAAAATATCATGTGCCTCTTGATGTATGTTTTGGTGACCAACTTGCGGGTTCCTCCCATGAACCTATGCATAGGGGTTGGCACATGTTCTTGACTCTCTGGTAGAAACTTTGGGGCACTCTTTGAAGTACTTTGTGTTGGTTGGATGAATCTGAGATTGTGTGATGCATCTCGTATAATCATGCCCATGGATACTTGAGGTGACAATGGAGTATCTAGGTGACATTAGGGTTTTGGTTGATTTGTGTCTTAAGGTGTTATTCTAGTATGAACTCTTTTATAGATCGATCCGAAAGAATAGCTTTGAGGTGGTTTCGTACCCTACCATAATCTCTACGTTTGTTCTCTGCTATTAGTGGCTTTGGAGTGACTCTGTGTTGCATGTTGAGGGATTGTTATATGATCTATCTATGTTATTATTGTTGAGAGAACTTGCACTAGTGAAAGTATGAACCCTAGGCCTTGTTTCCTATCATTGCAATACCATTTACGCTCACTTTTACCACTTGTTACCTTGCTGTTTTTACAATTTCAGATTACAAAAATCTTTATCTACCATCTATTTTGCACTTGTATCTTCATCTCTTCGCCGAACTAGTGCACCTATACAATTTACCATTGTACTGGGTGTGTTGGGGACACAAGAGACCCTTTGTTATTTGGTTGAAGGGTTGCTTGAGGGAGACCATCTTCATCCTACGCCTCCTACGGATTGACAAACCTTAGGTCATCCACTTGAGGGAAATTTGCTACTGTCCTACAAACCTATGCACTTGCAGGCCCAAAAACGTCTACAAGAAGAAGGTTGTGTAGTACACATCACATGCCAACTTGGAACCTTTTCAGAGTTCATTTCAAATGCTTTTCAATTTCATGGTCTTATAGCTCAAAATAATCAGTAAATGCATGAAAAATAACAAATGAAGTCAGAAACAAAATAAAATAAAATAAATAAGTAATTTGAAACAAAATAATATAAACTTTAATAAAATAGATAAGTAGAAACAAAAAAAAAACTTTAATAACATAAATAAAATTTATGAAACTAAAATTATCAAAGTATTTTCTGTTCAAAACATTATAAGCAACCTCTAGTACTATTGAAATTAAAGTTATATAAAATTGATGCAACAAAAATTATCAAAGTATTTTCTGTTCAAAATCATTAAAAGCAAAAAGAATTTTTACAAAGAACTTTTTTTGTTAGAAACTTCCATAGCAAAAAGAATTATCATAAAATAAAATTAATAAGTAATTATAAACAGAATAAAATAAAATAAATAAGTATTTTTATGTAAGTAGAAACAAAACAAAATAAATAAAGAAAAAAAGAAAACAAAAAAACTGGGAAAAATGAAAAAATTGCCACCAACTGGGCCACCACGGCCTGAATACGACTAGAAACCCATCCATGGTCCAGGATTCCGGCCCGCAGAAGGCCCAGAAGGCCCATCAGGCATAGCAGTAACAATTAGGCCCGTAAGCCTGGAATGGAGAGGAGCTCGAGAGGGGTGCAGCAGTGGGGCTTATAAACCACTGCGCGCCCCTCTCAACTAGCGAGGTGGGTCTAAACTTTGGCCGCGACGCGGGCAGCACAGGGGTCTTTGGTCCCGGTTGGTGGCACCAACCAGGACTAAAGGGTGTGCATTGGTACTGGTTCGTGGCACCAACCGGGACCAATGCCCCCCTTTAGTCCCGGTTGGTGCCACCAACCGGGACCAAAGGCCTCTGCTTCCCGCTCTTTGGGCTGCTCAAAAGAGGCCTTTGGTCTCGGTTGGTGGCACCAATCGGGACTAATGCACCCTTTAGTCTCGGTTCGTGCCACCAACCGGGACTAAAGGCCTCGCTATATAAGTTCACACTTAGGATTTTTTCACTCTCATCTCGCAGTTGCCGCCCCCGACCGCCCCCCGACGACACCGACGACATCGACGCCGCCAGGCTGCCCCGATGCTGCCCGCCGCCGCCGTCACCGTCGCCCGCGCCCTCGCCGTCGTCGTCCCCTGCTCACCTGCCCCGACGCGTGCCGCCCCGGCCCCCATCGTCTCCGTCGCCGTCGCCCCCTACCCCGCCCCCGTCGTCGCCGTTGCCCCCGCCGTCGCTGTCCTCCTCACTTGGTCCGGCCGGCGCAACATTTTTTTCCATATATATATATATATGCTTATTTTTTTTCATATGTATATGCTTGTTTTTTCATATATATGATGATATATATGCTTGTTATCATAATTGTTTTTGTTCTTATATATATATGATGATTTTTTTATAGAATATGATGTTTTTTTTCATAGCTGATCATATATATATATGATGTATGCATGGATGTGGATGAAATATATGATATTTTTTTGTTCATAGAACATGATGTTTTTTTATTCATAGTTTTTTTGTTCATGAGAGAGGCGGGGACATCGAGGGATCATAGATATGATGTAATTTTTTCAGAATTTTCTATCGTGCATAGACCGATTTTAGACCACGGCATAGGAAAAAAGAAAATAAGAAGAGGAAGAAAGAAGAAGAGGAGAGGAAGAAGAGGAAGAAGAGGAGAAATAAATAAGAAGAGGAAAAAAGAAGAAAAAGAATTTTCTATTTTTTTTTCTTTCTCCTCTATTCCTTTCTTCTTCTCCTTTTTCTTCTTCTTTTTTTCTTTGATTGCTTCTCTTTTATTCCTTTCGTCTTATCCTCTTGTTATTTCTTCTTTTGTCTTCTTATTTTTTATCGGGTATGTCGTTGTCGATATACCCCCTCCCGATATAACTTCAACATGAGGGGGGGGGTCGATATACCCCCTCCCCGATAACATTATTTTCCCATGTATGTATGTCGTGTCGTTGTCGATATAACCCCCTCCCGGATAACTTCGACATGAGGGGCGGTCTATATATACCCCCCCTCTCGACCGTGATAACTTATACCACGATAGCACCCCCCTCGGCCCTCCCGCGGACACCCAAACCCTAGAAAAAAATGATGTTGGTCTCCTACCCCCTCCCGCCACGCCCCTACCCGACAAACTCTCTCGAGGCCACCCAAATTTACCAAGTTAAAAGAGTGTTGTCATCAAGGCCACCCCAAACCCCTTGAAGCGTTGTCGAGGCCACCCCAAACCCTTGAAGCATTGCCGAGGCCACCCCAAACCCTAGAGAAGAAGCATCGAGGCCACTAATATGATTCCTTATTGTTATTATATTAGCTAGCTAGTTCTACGTTTGCCACTAATTGTAGGAGACATGCCCTAGAGGCAATAATAAATGCTATTATTTATCTCCGAGTTCATAATTATGTTTATGTTCCATGCTATAACTACAATGATTCTCGAGTCTGCAATATCCACGAGGCTCGAAGGAAGACTCATATGCACGTGTGGAATAATAAACGGTAAGAAGTATTCCTAGTCTAGCCTCTAAGACTAGCTCAAGTGTTGCATGATGGTTCTGTTTTCCTGATCATGGGCATGTCTATGCCAGCAACTTTGAGGGCATAATGTTAAGAGAACATTTGTGTTGAATCGACCCGGTTTGATGTTATGCTATGAGATTCATTCGTCACAGGTTAATGGTAAATAACACAGAGATGGTTAACGTTTGCATGATTCCTTAGACCATGAGAGTATCGAGTTTCTTCATGCTTGCTTCATGAACTTTGGGGTTTGTTAAACGTCATCCGTAAATGGGTGGCTATTACGGTGGCTTACGGGTTCATGGCAAAGTATGTCAAGTAACTTAATAGCTCAAGATTGGGATTTGCTCCTCCGACGATGGAGAAATATCTCTGGGCCCTCTCGGTGTTACGGTATCCATCATCGTCTGGCCAGACACTTTGTGATTTGATCACAGGGATGCCGGAACACGGTAAGGAGAAAAGAGAACAATACCGGTAACGAGGTAACTGGCATAGTGGACAAGTTGTTGATCCATGGGAATGCCAATATGTCTCACCTCAGGTATTTGTAACATCTTGCGAAGCAACAGGAATAGCACACGGCAACTGGAGGTTCACTCGAATATTCATTCGTGTGGGTATAGGGGTCAATATGGGTGTCCACGGCTCCGGTGTTGATCATTGATTGGAAAGGGTTCTGGTCATGTCTATACTTCATCGAACCTATAGAGTCACATGCTTAAGGGTCATCTATCTGTTGAATACTAGACAAGGAGTCTGAGAGAAAATCACCGAAAAATTTTTGGACACCGGAAAAGTTTCGGACAACGGAATCGTACCATAGAGAGAGGTCATCGAATAAGTTTCGATGACACCGAAAAGTTGTTTCGGGATATACCATTAAGTCAAATTGGTTTCGGCACATGCCTGATAATTCTTGGAGGGTGCCAGAATCATTCTGAAAGCTTTTTGGAATTTTCTGAGATAAAAACCGGAAATGTTCCGGAGCTGCCAGAGCCACTTCAGATGCGTTTCGCAGATGAAAATCACTAAAACCGGAATTGTTTCGGAACGCTTTGAAAATCATTTTAGTGGGTACTAGAAATGTTCTTAGCCCAAATAAATATTTTCAGTTCGATCATACGCTGAAAAATGTCGTCGTGAATAGTGAAAGTGCTTTTTGGGATATTTTATGGAAAGCCACCTTTTGGGGCTTTGCCCAAAAGATCTAGGGATGACATGGATGGATTGGGAGGCCCTCATGGGGCCCCCCAAGGTGTGTGGCCGGCCACACTTGGGGCTCTACCTTGGAGCCCCTCTTGTTCCTTGGTTTCACTCTTATGCCCTTGAGGAAGGACTTCATTCATGTGCATTTTGGGTTTTTGTGTTAAACTACCCTACCCCTTGGGATTTCCTATAAATAGAGGTGGAGGGGCAGCCCTCCACACTCACTCTTTCTCACATACAAGTGCCATGCATGATCTGGCTTCTCTCTCCCTCCTAGCGAAATAGTTTCGTAGAGCCGAAAGGCTGTTTGGGTTTCGGCAGGAACTAGTTCTGGATGGCGAAGCCCTACCGGATAGATGACATCGTATGTGTGCAACCCCGTAGAGAGGTCGTAGTTTCGATCCTTTTGCCCGAGGGGCTGTTTTGAGAGTGCCTCCCGAAGGGCTCTCCATGTGACGGTCCAAGTTCTGTGAATCCTCCCGAAGGGCTGTTCGAGTGACCGTCCGAGTTTTGAGGGTCCTCCCGAAGGCTGTTCGCGACACCGTCCGAGGGACTATCCGACCGCCTCCCGGAGGGCTGTCCGTGGGGTGGATGAGGGTATTCATCCTCGCGGTTGGCAGGTTGTAAATCCTAGCTGTGGGGATCTGCACCGCCGTTCGTCATCGACTCTACTTCCTGCTGCGCTACGAGTCAGTAACGAAACGATCAAACCATGTATGCAGTCTCCATAGTGGTCCTGGGCTGGTGCGTAGGTTGGAATTTTTTTGTTTTCTGCTACGTTCCCCTACAGTGGCATCAAGAGCCGTGCTATGCGTAGATGCAGGTTACGATCTAGAATACATGGAGATGTATGGGTATTGCATAATATAATTTTGGAGTAGATGAGATCTATTGCTGAAAATTATTTATGCGGGTGACAAATGAAATCTGTTACCCGACGTTCTTGTTGCTTCCCTAGAATTTGCGTTTGCTCAATCTCGAGACAGCATGGTGGAATTTGACAAAGTTCTGGCAATCCGTGATCCTGATTGATCATGGAAGTGCTATCAGTTCTTTGGGTTCTACCGTAGTCAAAAGAAAGATGAAATTCGCAGATGAAAGGGCATTGCAGATATGATCTGCACGGGGGTCATGCGTATGACGAAGTTTAGTATGGGGTTCGAGATTTTATTATCTCGCGCTTCATACATCCCGAGATGTTAAGCTAGCAACTTGAATTATCATACTTGATGATGGACGTAGGTAGCTTCGGTTTGTTTGGAAACCTTAGAAGCCACATAAAACCTTTTTGCATGAACCGATTAGAGGCATCTAACTTGGTTTTGCAGGAGGGTTTGCATGTGCATGAGATGTGGTATAGCAGTGCTCATAATAATTTTATTATGTATGAAATGACTATATGATGTAAATTGATTAACATGACCTGCGTGTCATGATTCGGCATGATGGCTGGAGCCATATGATTGCCACTTTAATGACCTGCATGTCAACCTTAAGTAATGCATTAATTTTATACGCTATGGAGATAGCAATATTATCTGGTGCATCGACAAGGTGGTGGCAATCTTCGCGAAGGTGAACGCCGACGCAAATGCCGAAGACAAAGAAATGAAAGACTTCTCCGTCAGAAAGGGCCATACCATATCATGCTATTATGAATTGCCCGAGATGTTTATCCCTTATGATGCACCCTTCTTGATTGCACGTTAGTCGCTTTTTATTAGGGTGATCTCTCACTAAAATATCAAGTAGTTAGTGTTCTCCCAAGTGTAGCACCGTCACGGCACCTATCTTTTCGGGGTGCGCCATGGATGCATGGGTATGAACGATTAGAGAAGTGTGAGGTGGGTGAGGTCAGACCTCGCAGCAAGATCACTTGGTTGTCTTGACGTTCATGGCAGGATCGTTCTGAGCTCGAAACACACGCATCGAAAGATGAGCAAGAGTCACATAGAGATGTGATCAGCAAGTTGGCCTACCGATTAAAATTCCCGTTACGAGATGATGATTCTATGGCGATGAATTGAAGTCTGGACCTTGTATCACTCAAAATTAATTATGAGAGATATTGATTTGAGTGGGAGCGCACTGTTGAATTAACATGTTTAATTCTCAGTGCAATTAATTATGAACATTGTCTAAGTGTTTCTTGCAAAATAGTTGTAGAATAATGGCTCGCGTTTCCACCTTTCCTGTTAAAATTGAATAGCTATTAAATATTTAGTTAAAACTTTACGATTGGTAACGTAATGTGAGGATTGTCCTCAAAAATGCCGAGAAGGACTTTGTCCTATCGCATACTTTCGGTATTCTCTCGCTTATGCTATGGATCATGTGACTCTCGTCCTTTGATCCAAAAGCTAGAATTCCGTTTCAGTCAAGTGCAATATGTTTGCTTCCATGAGACCCGAACATCGAAAGTTTGGATAGTTATGTGATATTCATGGAATCTGAAAAATCATTTTCAGAGACAGACAAAGGCTAAAAGATATGAGATATCCAAAGAAATGTTTGTTTGCAAACTATTAGTAAAGGATTTTACTATCCATTAGACTGATAAGAGAGGGATCCAGAAGAACACATGTCATATGATGAAAGGTGAATAAAACAACAACTTAAAGAGAAAGGAAATGTCTGAAGGGTGTTAGTGAAACTTTCACGCCTAGGAAGTCTGGGGCTAACACCACTCTTAGGTTGAGTGCTTCTTCTGAGAGTAGGAGAAATACTGAAAGTTAAACTGTTAGAAGTATAAAGGCAAAAAGAATGAAGACTGGAATATCCAGCTCATATGTATGAATGTCCTACGATTTATTGATGTATAGAAGGCTGGTCAAAGATATAGTTCTTGGGAATTATGGTTAAACATGTTAATCACTAATTCTTGGGTATTGTGAGTTAATCACGAAGATACCCACTCGATTGCATTCTGTTACGAATCAATGCAAGAGCTACTATGGCCTAAAAGGCTAGCCAGAAATGAGGTTAAGGTATACATAGGGAACATAGTAAATGTTACTATACCTTCCATCGGTGTACTGCCGTCTATATTTATTTTCATAATTCATTTAGAGTTTTTCAAACTCTAGACCATTGCATAATGTATCTTGCAAGAAGGTTGTTCATAAGAGAACTTTTTATGTTCGATATTATGAATAACACAAGGGCCATACTTTCATTATGAATGAGATGTATGTTATGAATATTGATAATAATACAATACCTCTGGGTTTACTTTCATAATTCATTTTAGAGTTACATACACTCTAGCCCATTGCACAATGTTTGTTGCAAAAGAATTGTTCATAAAAACAACAATTGTTGTTAAGTATTATGAATAACATGAAGGGCCATGCTTCCATCCAAGATGGGATGTATGTTATGAATATTGATGGTAATATGATACATCCATAACACTAACGCTAAATGTCGCAAGACTAAAAGAATACCACACAAGTGTGGCACTACATTTGGTCACATTGGAGAAACCCGCATGGAAAATTCCATTATGATGGATTTTGAAGTCTTTTTGATTTTGAATCATCTGACACTTGCAACTTTCCTCCGAAAAGTGAAGTGACTAAAATACCGTTCACAGGCCATAAGGAACGAACAACAAACTTATTAGTGATCATACATTTGATGTGTGTAGTCCGATAAGTGTTGTTAGTGGTGGATTTATTTATCTTCAGAAATGACTCAAGTAGATATATGGATATTTACTTGATGAGACGTAAGTATGGATCTTTTGAAATCATTGCAAAGGTTTTTGAAAATGAAGTAGAAGTTATTGTAACAAGAAAATTATGTTTCTGCAATTTGATTGCACAAAGGAATATTTGAGTTACATGTTTAGCGAATGTCTGATGAGTTGTGAAAGGGGTTTCATAACCTGCACCTCCCGGAACACCACTGCAAGTGAAAAGTCTGTGGAGATGTAATCTAACCATTTATGACATGGTAAGGTCAAAGCTGACATAAATAAATTTGCCATTATCCCTTTTAAAGTGATGCTTTAGAGACTGCGGCTTTTACACTGAAAAGAGCTACATCGGGTCTGTAGAAATGAAGCCATGGTATGGTACGCCCAACCATGTTATATCTTTTCTTAACATTTGGAATATGGGGCTTGTGTAAAAGGTTACAAACCTATTCGAAATTAGACAAGTGCTACTTTGTAGGTTATACCAAAATGTTGGGTATTCCTCCCTCACTATACCGAGGCAAATAGTTTTGCCACGAAACGGTTTGCTTTTAAAGAGAATGGTTCTTTCAAAAAGGTGAGTGGGAGAATAGTGCAACTCGACGAGATAAACTGTATCTTCGTCATCAGATCAAAGGAAAGAGACCTTGGAAGTAATTCCATAGTTTCCTACCGCGACTGATACGGAAGTCTCTACAATAAAATGTCTGAACTTCGGTTGAACTTGCAGCTGAACCACGTAGGCAAGGCTCGTTCAAACCTCTCAGGTGCGCAAACGAGATATTGTTTTTAGACAACATTATACCTACGATACACAATGAAGCGTTGATGGGCCCTGACTCCGGGATTGGCTAAATGCTAATACAACCCGAGTTAGTTCCATATAAGTGATTCAAGATTAAAACCTTGATACACCTTTCAGAAGACTTAGAGTCTAACGAATATTTATGGAACTTAAAACTGATATGGATAAAAATGTTTTATCCATAAAGCTCGACTTGTTGAAATAACAAGTTCAAGAGTTGACTACGATGAGGTTGTTTTCATTGTAGCGATGCTTAAAGTCGGTTCGGGTTGAACTAGCAATTAATACATATTTCAATCATGAGATATGAAACATGGATGACAATAGGATTTCCATCTGATGGAAATGAAACCAAGGACTTGCATGTGTTACAGTCCAATGCATTTTGTCTATCCAAAGGATGCTAGTAAGGGTGCAAACTTCAGAGTTCCAGCGATGGACAGAAGAGAGCAAAATGGAGTTGGAACCTTCGTGCTTTGATGAAATGGTCAAAGGGGTTTGACTTCATCAATGGGTAACGAAGATGCTTGTAATTCAAGAAAGTAAGTGGGAGCGTAATAATATTTCTAAAAATCTTGTGTGCTTGACACATTGTTAATTGGAAATAAATTTCTTGACATGGATTATGACTTCATTTGAAAATAGTTTTTTGATGAAGTGCTTAGGCTAAATAGCCTCAATATTAGGCATAATGATCTATGGAGATAGATTTACCTAATAGGGATAAGCAATAAATACATATTGACAAGATGCTAAAACCGTTTAGCACTAAGAACGACAAGGAGTGGTTCTTGCCGAAGTCACATGGAAAGAGTTTTTGCAAGAATCAGTGTCCCAAAACACTGATGAGCAAAATACATGATGCAGATTCCACACACTTTTGTGTTTGGATTAATCATGTATTCCATGGTATGTAAAACAACCAGATATGTCCGATACTCCCAAGGTGTTGCGAGTATGGATACTAAAGTGATCAAAGTACTGATCGTGGGACAACAGTGAAAGATGTCATTGAGTACTAGAGTAAGTACTCATGATATGTTTTCTCGCAAGCGGAGATCATGAAGAGTTCGTTGTAAAATGTTACATTGATACAGTCTTCATCTTTTCTCCATGCGATTTTCGATTTAAGTTAAGGGTTTTGTGTAATACACAATATGGTGGCACGGTAGTTGGAAATTGTTCCCAACAGGATACTGTGGCGAATTCTATAACAAATGACTAGGTATGTTGACGCTTTAGAAGCGACAAACAAGATGCCGAATCATATAGTTCATTCATGAAGTTAGTATGGTTCCAAGATGGCTTTTGTCAATGGGACACTACTGCAGGTAGTTTCTCCATAACTCAGTCTGAGGAATCCAGGTTCGACCTGTGATTCACATACATAAAAGCCAAGTCCGCAAAAAATATGAATTTTGTGAAAGCGTGAAACCGCGAGGATACGCAGAGATACACATGGAGCTGAAGTTGTCAGATCCGATGGACATCAGGCTATACCACATGCGAAGCATTTTTTACACCAGTATGCCAAAGGTGTGAAGTGCATTAGCATTAAACTAGATTATTGTCTCTAGTGCAAGTGGGAGTCTGTAGGAGATATGCCCTAGAGGCAATAATAAATGCTATTATTTATCTCCGAGTTCATAATTATGTTTATGTTCCATGCTATAACTACAATGATTCTCGAGTCTGCAATATCCACGAGGCTCGAAGGAAGACTCATATGCACGTGTGGAATAATAAACGGTAAGAAGTATTCCTAGTCTAGCCTCTAAGACTAGCTCAAGTGTTGCATGATGGTTCTATTTTCCTGATCATGGGCATGTCTATGCCAGCAACTTTGAGGGCACAATGTTAAGAGAACATTTGTGTTGAATCAACCCGGTTTGATGTTATGCTATGAGATTAATTCGTCACAAGTTAATGGTAAATAACACATAGATGGTTAACGTTTGCATGATTCCTTAGACCATGAGAGTATCGAGTTTCTTCATGCTTGCTTCATGAACTTTGGGGTTTGTTAAACGTCATCCGTAAATGGGTGGCTATTACGGCGGCTTACGGGTTCATGGAAAAGTATGTCAAGTAACTTAATAGCTCAAGATTGGGATTTGCTCCTCCGACGATGGAGAGATATCTCTGGGCCCTCTCGGTGTTACGGTATCCATCATCGTCTGGCCAGACACTTTGTGATTTGATCACAGGGATGCCGGAACACGGTAACGAGAAAAGAGAACAATACCGGTAACGAGGTAACTGGCATAGTGGACAAGTTGTTGATCCATGGGAATGCCAATATGTCTCACCTCGGGTATTTGTAATATATCGCGAAGCAACAGGAATAGCACACGGCAACTGGAGGTTCACTCGAATATTCATTCGTGTGGGTATAGGGGTCAACATGGGTGTCCACGGCTCCGATGTTGATCATTGATTGGAAAGGGTTCCGGTCATGTCTATACTTCACCGAACCTATAGGGTCACACGCTTAAGGGTCATCTATCTGTTGAATACTAGACAAGGAGTCTGAGAGAAAATCACCGAAAAAGTTTCGGACACCGGAAAAGTTTCGGACAACGGAATCGTACCATAGAGAGAGGTCATCGGATAAGTTTTGATGACACCGAAAAGTTGTTTCGGGATATACCATTAAGTCAAATTGGTTTCGGCACATGCCTGATAATTCTTGGAGGGTGCCAGAATCATTCTGGAAGCCTTTTGGAATTTTCTGAGATAAAAACCGGAAATGTTCCGGAGCTGCCGGAGCCACTTCAGATGCGTTTCGCTGATGAAAATCACTAAAACCGGAATTGTTTCGGAACGCGTTGGAAATCATTATAGTGGGTGCTGGAAATGTTCTTAGCTCACATAAATATTTTCAGTTCGATCAGACGCTGAAAAATGTCATTGTGAATAGTGAAAGTGCTTTTGGGGATATTTTATGGAAAGCCACCTTTTGGGGCTTTGCCCAAAAGATCTAGGGATGACATGGATGGATTGGGAGGCCCTCATGGGGGCCCCCCAAGGTGTGTGGCCGGCCACACTTGGGGCTCTACCTTGGAGCCCCTCTTGTTCCTTGGTTTCACTCTTATGCCCTTGAGGAAGGACTTCATTCATGTGCATTTTGGGTTTTTGTGTTAAACTATCCAACCCCTTGGGATTTCCTATAAATAGAGGTGGATGGGCAGCCCTCCACACTCACGCTTTCTCACATACAAGTGCCATGCATGATCTGGCTTCTCTCTCCCTCCTAGCGAAATAGTTTCGTAGAGCCGAAAGGCTGTCTGGGTTCCGGCAGGAACTAGTTCTGGACAGCGAAGCCCTGCCGGATAGAAGACACCGTATGTGTGCAACCCCATAGAGAGGTCGTAGTTTCGATCCTTTTGCCCGAGGGGCTGTTTTGAGAGTGCCTCCCGAAGGGCTGTCCAAGTGACGGTCCGAGTTCTGTGAATCCTCCCGAAGGGCTGTCCGAGTTTTGAGGGTCCTCCCGAAGGGCTGTCCGCGACACTGTCCGAGGGACTGTCCGACCGCCTCCCGGAGGGCTGTCCGTGGGGCGGATGAGGGTATTCATCCTCACGGTTGGGAGGTTGTAAATCCTAGCTGCGGGGATCTGCACCGCCGTTCGTCATCGACTCTACTTCCCGCTGCGCTACGAATCGGTAACGAAAAGATCAAACCATGTATGCAGTCTCCATAGTGGTCCTGGGCTGGTGCGTAGGTCGGATTTTTTTTCCCGCTACGTTCCCCTACACTAATATATCCAGCTGTCATGTTTGAATAATAATTGCCATGTTGTAAATATTTGCAGAAACTATGGAGCACCCCCGAGACGAAGAAACAGAAGAGATGTTGGGGGACATAATCGCAAAAGGAAGTGATGTCGTTGCTTCGTTTCTCAACGACACCAATGGTCTGGAAGGACAGGGTTGTGAAGAAGAAGGTTATGAGTATGATGGCTCCGGTGACCCAATGACGGCTCCGGTACAAGAAGAAGTAGACCGTCAGGATGGCTCCGGTGACTGAACCGAGTCCGGCCAGGTATATATATTAGTTAAGCCTGTGCTGACTAGCTAATTGCTGCATTATTGTTTTTGTATGTACACATATTAATTAACTCTGGTCTTTCTTATTTTCTCTAGCTCTCCGGATCAAGCACAACTTCAGTAAAGAAATGAGGCCCAAAGAAAAGTTGCGCTCGGATGAAAGGTTTGAGATCACTGCAATCGCACGTGATGGCAAGCCGATTGAACCCATCCGGACAAGGGATGCATTTCGTGCTTAGTGCGGGGTTCTTGTTAGAGACAAGATCCCGATCAGTATCCAGCAATGGTTAAAGCCTAAGAAGGAAGACCCTTAGGTGTCTTATGTCTCCGATATGCAAAAAGAAGATCTGTGGACATCGCTTAAGGAAAATTTCACCCTACCACCAGAGGAGGATCGGGAGAAGCCAGTTAAAGAGCAATTGATCAAGTCTCATGCTCTTAAGAAGATGGCAGAACTATTCAGGAGGTGGAAGAATGAGCTGAAAATAGAGTTTGTCGAAAAAGATTTGACACCAGAATTCACCGAAAAGTATGAGAAGATCAGAGATCACTGGCCCGCATTTGTGGCCCACAAGACATCGGAAAAGAGTAAGAAGATGTCAGCAATAAACAAGATAAATGCTGTGAAGAAGAAGCATCACCATCGCACGGGGTCAGGTGGCTACCTCAAAGACCGACCTTTGTGGGACAAGGCTGAGAATGACCAGATTGCTAAAGGGGTCGAACTAGAGACATTGAACTGGCCAGACCGTTGCCGGACCTGGTTCTTTGGGGTTGGCGGATCCTTGGACCCTGTAACAGGGAAGTGCATTTGGACGGATGAGCAACTGCGAATACCCGTAAAAAAGCTTCAGGAGTATATCGAGAAAGCGCAGCAAGGGACGTTCGTCCCAGACAGAGAGAAGGACGAGCTCACAATGGTCATCGGGAATCCTGAGCACCCTGGACGGACACGAGGCATGCCAGGCTCCGTTTCATGGAAGGCTGGCTTTCCGGCCGCAGGGGGTTACAAAACCCAGGAGAGGAGGAAGAAAGTGGAGCATAGCCAACTTCTGGCGCTGCACGAAAGGGTACAAGGGCTAGAGGAACGAGAAGCAGATTGCAGCAAACGACCCGCCGAATCTTCCCCTGAAGCTACCCCGCCATCTCAGCGGAGAAGCAGCGTGGCTTCCACCGAGCAGACTCAGCAGCTGGAGCATGTCTTCACGGCTCCTGCTAGCTACCTGATACGTCTCCGTAGTATCTACTTTTCCAAACACTTTTGCCCTTGTTTTGGACTCTAACTTGTATGATTTGAATGGAACTAACCCGGACTGACGTTGTTTTCAGCAGAATTGCCATGATGTTGTTTTATGTGCAGAAAATAAAAGTTCTCGGAATGACCTGAAACTCCACGGAACATCTTAGAAAAAACAATAAAAAATCCTCGCCAAAGATGAAGACCAGGGGGCCCACACCCTGTTCACGAGGGTGGGGGGCGCCCCCCTAGGGAACGCCCCCTACCTCGTGGGCCCCCCGGTGGCCCTCCGACGCCAACTCCAACTCCATATATTGGCTTTCAGGGAGATAAAAACCAGAGAGAAGAAATCATCGCGTTTTACGATACGGAGCCGCTGCCAAGCCCTAATCTCACTCGGGAGGGCTGATCTGGAGTCCGTTCGGGGCTCCGGAGAAGGGGATTCGTCGCCGTCGTCATCATCAACCATCCTCCATCACCAATTTCATGATGCTCACCACCGTGCGTGAGTAATTCCATCGTAGGCTTGCTGGACGGTGATGGGTTGGATGAGATTTATCATGTAATCGAGTCGGTTTTGTTAGGGTTTGATCCCTAGTATCCACTATGTTCTGAGATTGATGTTGCTATGACTCTGCTATGCTTAATGCTTGTCACTAGGGCCCGAGTGCCATGATTTCAGATCTGAACCTATTATGTTTTCATGAACGTATGTGTGTTCTTGATCCTATCTTGCAAGTCTATAGTCACCTACTATGTGCTATGATCCGGCAACCCCGAAGTGACAATAATCGAGACCACTCCCGGTGATGACCGTAGTTTTAGGAGTTCATGTATTCACTATGTGCTAATGCTTTGTTCTGGTTCTCTATTAAAAGGAGGCCTTAATATCCCTTAGTTTCCAATAGGACCCTGCTGCCACGGGAGGGTAGGACAAAAGATGTCATGCAAGTTCTTTTCCATAAGCACGTATGACTATATTCGGAATACATGCCTACATTACATTGATGAATTGGAGCTAGTTCTGTGTCACCCTATGTTATGACTGTTACATGACGAACCACATCTGGCATAATTATCCATCACTGATCCGGTGCCTATGAGTTTTCCATATACTGGTTCTCGCTTATTTACTTTTCCATTGCTACTGTTACAATCACTACAAAATACCAAAAACATTACTTTTGCTGTCTTTACTTTTGTTACCGTTACCATCACTATCATATTACTTTGCTACCAAACACTTTGCTGCAGATACTAAGTTTCCAGATGTGGTTGAATTGACAACTCAGTTGCTAATACTTGAGAATATTCTTTGGCTCCCCTTGTGTCGAATCAATAAATTTGGGTTGAATACTCTACCCTCGAAAACTGTTGCGATCCCCTATACTTGTGGGTTATCAAGACCTTTTTCTGGTGCCGTTGCCGGGGAGCATAACTCTATTCCTTGAGTCACTTGGGATTTATATCTGCTGGACACTATGAAGAACTTGAAAGATGATCGAACTATTATTTTGCCCTCAACTACGAGGGGAGGTAAGGAACTGCCATCTAGCTCTGCACTAGATTCTCCTTCCGTTATAAGTAAGCTTGCGACACCTAAACCTGCTACTGCTACGAACTCTGATATGTCGCATGCTATTGATGATGCCACTTCTGCTATGCATGATACTTGTGATGAAACTACTTCTATGCTTGATACTACTGTGCCCCTCGGTGAATTCCTTGATGAGCAAATTGCTAGGTCTAGAGAAAGATAAATTATTGAATCTGAATACGATGATGAGAGTGATGATGAAAATATGCCTCCTATTCCTGAGGGTTATCTTTTTGATGCAGAATCTTCTGCAGCTATCTTTGCTTGCCAGGATAGATACGAACTTAAGAGGTTGCTAGTTAAATGGAGTAAAGAATCTTTTAGGGATAGAATGAGACCCGACCCTGCTTTTGCTACTTCACCTATCTGTGTTCCCGATAAGGATTATTATGACTTTTCTGTTGATCCAGATATAATTACTTTAGTTGAATCTGATCCTTTCTATGGCTATGAATCTGAAACCGTTGTGGCACATCTTACTAAGTTGAATGATATAGCCGCCCTGTTTACTAATGATGAGAGATCGCGCTACCTTTATTTACTCAAAATATTTCCGTTCTCATTAAAGGGTGATGCTAAGATATGGTTTAATTCTCTTGATCCTGGTTGTGTGCGTAGTCCCCAGGATATGATTTATTACTTCTCTGCTAAATATTTCCCTGCTCATAAGAAACAAGTTGCTTTGAGGGAAATATACAACTTCGTGCAAATTGAAGAAGAGAGTCTCCCACAAGCTTGGGGGAGGCTTCTCAAGTTATTTAATGCTTTGCCTGATCATCCTCTTAAGAAACCTGAAATACTTGATATCTTTTATAATGGACTAACCGATGCTTCCAAAGATTACCTGGATAGTTGTGATGGTTCTCTTTTCAGGGAAAGAACACCGGATGAAGCCGAAATTCTATTGAATAATATGTTGACAAATGAAAATAATTGGGCACCTCCCGAGCCACCTCCCGAGCCACCTCCTGAGCCAGCTCCTGAGCCTATTCCTAAACCAACTCCGAAGAAGAGAGGTGTTCTATTTCTCAGTCCCGAAGATATGCAAGAGGCAAAGAAATCTATGAAAGAAAAAGGCATTAAAGCTGAAGATGGTAAGAACTTACCTCCTATTGAAGAAATACATGGTCTTAATTTACCGCCTGTTGAAGAAGTTTATGATCGCAATTCCTTATACACTGAAGAACCTCCTGGTCCCGATATCCCGACACAGGTAGTGAAGGTAAATTCTCTCTATAGATATGATAAAGCTGAAGTCCCTCCTACTAAAATTGCTAGTCAATGCTTGGATGAGTTTGAAGACTTTATGTTTAAGCAAGATGATTTTAATGCTTATTTTGGTAGACAATTAAAACAAGATGCTTATATGATTAAACGCTTGGGTGATTATATGGCTAATATTAGAGGTGAACTTAAACTTGTCAGCAAACATGCCTCTATGGTTACCACTCAAGTAGAACAAGTACTTAAAGCTCAAAAAGAAGTGCTTGATGAAATGAATAGTAAGAAAAATGATTATGCTATTAGAGTGGCTACTAGAACTGGTAGAATGACTCAGGAACCTTTGTATCCTGAAGGCCACCCTAAGAGAATCGAGCAAGATTCTCACAGAAACAATATCGATGTACCTAGTTCTTCTAAGAAGAAGAAAAAGAAGAATGATAGGACTTTGCAAACTTCTACTGAACCCAATGTTGAAACACCTGAGAATCCAAATGATATTTCCATGTCTGATGCTGAAACGCAATCAGGTGATGAACATGAACCTAGTGATAATGTTCATGTTGATGCTCAACCTAGCGAAGACAATGATGTAGAGATTGAACCTGTTGTTGATCTTGATAACCCACTATCAAAGAATCAACGTTATGATAAAAGAGACTTCGTTGCTAGGAAACATGGTAAATAAAGGGAACCATGGGTTCAGAAACCCATGCATTTTCCTCTGAAACCATCCAAGAAAAAGGATGATGGGGATTTTGAGCGCTTTGCTGAAATGATTAGACCTATCTTCTTGTGTATGCGATTAACTGATGTGCTCAAAACAAATCCTTATGCTAAGTATATGAAGGATATCATTACTAATAAAAGAATGATACCGGAAGCCGAAATTTCCACCATGCTTGCTAATTATACTTTTAAGGGTGGAATACCAAAGAAACTTGGAGATCCCGGAGTACCTACTATACCATGCTCCATTAAGAAAAAATATGTTAAAACTGCTTTATGGGATCTTGGAGCCGGTGGTTCTGTCAAAAAAAGTATGATATTCTTATTGTTGGGGATTTTCATATCCCCGTTGAGGTAACTTAGTGCTATTCGAAATTTCTCCGGTTCCATGTTAATCGGAATGAGTTAGTTAACAAGACTTGATCAACCTTGTTAGTGGATTCTTTTTGATGAGCATGAGATGGATGAAACTAGAAGCACAACCTTCTGTACCCTCTTTATATTTTCTGTTATTTAGTAGAAATAAAGTGAAATAGTAATTTTTCTGTCAGTCTCCTGACTTATTCGTGCAATATAAAAATATCCCGAAAATAAAAGTCCTCAGAATGCCATGCCAATTTAATATGATTTTTTCGGGAATATTTGAGGATTTACTATGCAAAAATTACCGCGGGGGGAGCTGCCACCTGGCCATGAGGGTGGAGGGCGCGCCCTACCCCCCTCAGCGTGCCCCCTACCTCGTGGGCCCACGGTGGCTCTCCTCCACTTATCCCTGCATCCATCTTCTTCCTCTGTCTCACACAAATACGAAAAACCAACTCAAGCACGAGTTCCAGCCCCCGTTACTGTGATTTTCGATCTCCTTGCTCAAAGCACCTCTCACAAAACTGCTTGGGGAGATTGTTC